>NC_065445.1:197099185-197403351 GCF_917563875.1 Diabrotica virgifera virgifera | reverse complement strand
TCAGTATTATACGAAGTATACAAAAAATGAATTTCGCTCAAGAGTGAAGTAGCTTTATATTTCACAATTTCGAAAATTGTTATTATGAAAAGTTGTTTGGAATTAAAAACTATTTTCAATTTGCAATTAAGTACATCCTTCTAATTAAAAAAAAAAATGCAATTTTTTATCAAACTACCGATACCGACAATTTTTATTTATTACAAATATGATAACTCTTCCGTCCGATAGAAAAAAGGTTTTTAGTTCTTAAATTTTAGATTTTTAATTTTGTTTTTATTTTGTTTTGTGAAAAGCTTGCTTATCATTTTTTATCGGAACGGAAGTGTTATAATATTTTTGTAATAAATAAAAATCATTAAAAAAATATAATAAGTTGGATATCGATGGTGAAAGTTCCCAACCTCCCTATGTCAATTTTTGGCTATTTTGTTTGTTACCCTAAATTAAAGAAAAATATGTATTTTTACTAAGTATTTACAGCTCCTATGTCGTTATTTCATTAATTGACTTATAGATGGCCATACATGAATTAACGACTTAGGAGCTTGTAAACAGTCAAAATACATATTTCTCTTTAATTTTAGGGCAACAAAACAAAATATCCAAAAATTGACATAGGAGGTTGGGAACTTTCATCATCGATATCGGTAATTTGGGAATTTTTTTTTCAATTAAATAGAAGAATGTAACTGTATATTAAAACACACTTTAATTCCAACAACTTTGCATAAGAACAGTTTTCGTTGTTGTGAAATATAAAGGTACTTTACGCTTGAGTGAAATTTATATTTTTTACATACTTCGTATAATATTGATACAACGTTGATATCTGATGACAATGCAGGTCTTTTTATGAACAACAACTTTTTTTCGTAAAATTAATAATAAAAAAGTTTTCCATATGGTTCCAACTTAGCAGACACACTGTATAAGAGGGATATTGGATTTTAAATCGGAAGTATCCGACAAAGGGAAAAACGTTTAAATTACAATAATTTAAATCACTGTAGACATCTGGACAGTACTGCACGAAAGTAGTAGTAGCACGAGTAGCTGTAGGTTCCAAAAATTAAAGTAGGGGAGCCAAGTATGCTAAATGTGCAGTCACTCGAGCGTTATGGAGACCTATTGGGTTGTGAAGAGTAGGTCCTAAAACCAAAAAAAGTTAAGTTTTCCATTTTAGTGGGCGCTTGCCATTTTTTAATTTACTTTTTCATTTCCAACAATCGTTTTTTCCGATTATAATGCCATCTATCCATAATTCGAAAAAATGTTTCGAATAAAAGTTACTTATCTTTATGTAAATAATCCAAATCTGCAATAAAAAATGGGGGTTCTTATTTAGGATTTTAAAGTAACCCTCCAGCCCACCTAAAGTAACCAAGTGGGGGGTCGTGTTTGGTGCCATTCGATATTTTTCAAAAATATTGAATAAGTGTATTTTACAGTTTTTCGATCTGCTGTTCATTTCGCGAAATAGCTCGGAATTCGTATTTAAAATATTAAATTTACCCCCCACCCCTCTCCGTGGGAAGTCATGTTTTATCATTCGATAGATTTTTAAAAAATATTGAGCACATATTTTTTAGTTTTTCGATGTCATTCATTTCGCGAAATATTCGCTTTTTTCTTGTGAAACTTTGGGACCCACCCATTTCCTTACGCCTGGCTCAAATCAGATTTTTGAATTATACAGTTCTTTGTATGTTCCTAACTTATCGTATCTTAATCTGACAATTTTGAGTTTTTTATGGATATATTTTTTTTGGGCCCCCCTTAACGAACTCACCTGTGTTAAGAGCTAATATATGATAGAGGTACATCTGCAGGGTACCAGGTTTCTCCCCATATGATAATCTAACGCGCTCTAGTAACTGCAAAAATCCCCGCTTGGGCTCCCCTACCATTAACGTGCTTTAAAATTTCTACTTTTGTCGCTTAATTCCTGACACAATTTTTCACATTCACATTTTTCTCAGTTAAAGTATTTCTCATGATCATCTTTCAGTGCGTCACAGTTTTTCGATTTCTTTCTAACGCATTAAATTGTATGTGACAGAAAAAAAGGCACGTCGGTGATTACATTTCGTCGGTGACATTTTTATAACATTTATTCTAGTTATTCTAGTTGTCGATAGATAAAAAAATATTTTTTTTAATTAGAAAATAATATTACAAATATAATCTGTATACCATTTATATATATTTGTTCTATTTGTACCATTTGTATAAATACCATTTTATAAATGCAAGAAATACATTTGATTTGTTTCTATTCCAAATTGAAAATAAAATGTGACAACTGTCAGATTTAACTAAAATGTCATGTTAGAATAAATGTCATAAATGTGTATTATCACGGACTTACCCTTTTTCCTATCATTTGTTACGCACTGAAAAATGATCATGAAAAGGACAATACTTACTGATCCCATTTCATGAAATTTTTTACTAGTTTTACTACGTATGAAGTTATGATGAAGTTGCCTAAGTTGATTAAATAATTTCGCTCTTCCCCTTGTACTCTTTCTATTTTCAAAAAAAAAGGCTGGAAATAATTTCAGCGCGTTTATTCAATGATGGCCAATATTTGGTAGAGTCGAAAGTTTGAAATATTGACAGTTATTCTTTGCTAGTGGTGTTAGTCCTGTCGCCAGGGGGGGTACAACGGCCTCGTTAATTCAGATGGACTTACCCAAGTTTTTTTTATGTATTTTGACCCGTAGAACACGAATTTTTTGGGTAACAGTTGATCCGGATGTCGATAAGATTGTTATAGACCAAGAACTTGAGGAATCAAATAACAGCGATTTTTGGCAAAACAAAACAATATTTTGTATTTTTTGGGTCATTTTAAGCAAAAAATATTTCTACAAGTTTTTTAGTAGGATGCACAGTTTTCGAGATAAACGCGGTTGAACTTTCAAAAAATCGAAAAACTGCAATTTTTAAACCCGAATAACTTTTGATTAAAAAATAAAATAGCAATTCTGCTTAGCGCCTTTGAAAGTTCAAGTCAAATTATGTCGGTTTTGATTATTTGCATTGCTAAAAATTTATTGTGTTATTGTTAAACAAAGCTACAAACAACTAGTGCGTGAGTGATGTTTCTATGATTTCTCATTTAAAATCGAACGAGTAGGTAGAATAGGTACTAGTGCAATCAAGTCTATTTCTACGTTACATGCGTTAAAACGCATGTAAAAGCACGGGAAACCCTACGTGTTTATAGCTTTGTTAAACAATAAAAAAACAAATTTTTACCAATGCAAATAATCAAAACCGATATAATTTGACTTAAACTTTCAAATGCGGTAAGCAGACTTGCTATTTTATTTTTTAATCAAAAGTTATTCGGGTTCAAAAATTGCAATTTTTCGATTTTTTTAAAGTTCAACCGCGTTTATCTCAAAAACTGTGCATCCTACGAAAAAACTTGTAGAAATATTTTTTACTTAAAATGGCCCAAAAAATACAAAATATTGTTTTGTTTTGCCAAAAATCGCTGTTATTTGATTCCTCAAGTTCTTGGTCTATAACAATCTTATCGACATCCGGATCAACTGTTACCCAAAAAATTCGTGTTCTACGGGTCAAAATACATAAAAAAAACTTGAGTAAGTCCATCTGAATTAACGAGGCCGTTGTACCCCCCCTGGCGACAGGACTATGTATAATCTTTGTCTTTCAATTTTAATTTTGTTTTTATCTACATGTCGTGTCCAACATAAAAAGTGTCGTTAATAGTTGATTTTATGCTTAATTTTAACAAGCTATGCCTGTGTGTGGTAAGTCATTAACCCTGAGACTAAAAATAAACCGCGATACAGATCGCGTTGCAAAAAGGTCTACAATATAGCAAACAACCTCTTTATCAGCAAGTGTAGATTAAAATTCTGTCTAAATGCTAGCCCACTACTTTGTGCCGTGTAGTTTGGGTTGCCTATGTGAACTTAAATCGGCGAAATGGGCATATAAATAATAAAGTTTTGCTGTATTTAACCCAGATTTAACCACTTTAAAAATTCACATAACATTAATAACTGGGTAAGAAACAGAAGAATAGAATAGAATGACCACATAAGCCGAATGACAACAAATAGGGTAGTCAGGACAGCGAGAGACGGTTCCCCAATAGGAAGACGATCAGTCGATCAGTGGGAAGACCACGAAAACGATGGAACGACAACTTACTAGAGACACATTGAAAAAACAGACAGAGTCATGTCTATACAAAAAGAAGAAGAAGAGAAGAAGAAGAAGAAAAATTTACATTGTACAGGCTTGAATGAATCAAATAATTAGTACCTTTTTTGTAGATGTAGTTAAAAATGAAACTGAAAAGTTATTACTATAAAGAGTGATAATATTATGTACAGCTGGTTCCAAAAAAAAACTGATACGACTCTTAAAGCGTATTTTGTAGAAAATTGAGCAGTGTACTTTCTTCTTCTTCTTCTTTTTGTTAGGCAATTACCAGCACAATTTATAGGCGATCTTGATGTAGTCTGGCTCTAAGCCATATCAAATGATATTTCCGTACAGTTGTTAGTGTTCTACATAAATGATAGAAAACATTGTCAAGTTTGACAATTCAACCTCAATACGTTTCCATAGTAACCCAAGTAATTTTATTAGGAATTTCAAAGCACCATTTATTTGGGAATAAAATTATCGCGTTTTTTTTAAATCAATCAATATCTGTCGAATTTTAAACGATTTGCGGAAAAATAGTATGTTTACCTCGTAGGAAAAGCCACATTCCTGGACTCTGTGTTGCTAAGTCTCGGCTTGCGCCTCGACTTAGCAATCTTCACAGTCGTCCAGGAATGTTAAGCTTTTCCTACCCGGTAAACAATGTACTATTGATGAGGTGTGATATGATAAATACTTATTATTTACATACTGTCACTGTCACTGCCAAATCTTAAAATTTGTCAGATAACTTCAACCGCAAAAAATGGCTGTTTGTTTGTTTATTTTATTATTTGTCTGTCATAATAAATATAATATAATGTCAGACCAATCATACACTGCTCAAAATAATAAAATCTTACTAAGAGTCGTATCAGTTTTTTTAGGAACCAGCTGTACCGGGTGGCCAACTAAGAACGGCCGTCGGCTATATCTCAGAAACGGATTATGTCAGAGCTTCGGGATAAAAAATTTTATGACAAAAGTGACCTCGAGAAAAGCCTGGAAATTATTTTTAGAATTGTAGGTCTACCGCTAGATGGCGCAATTTAAACAGAAAAATTTAAAAAGGAAAATTTGACAAAATTTTACCAATTAACAGGCATTCAAAATACGATCATCTTATTCTTCATAAAATTATGCGTATATTTTGTAATACAAGTTTTGGTCAATCTTTTAAAATAAGAGGTAGGGGAGAGTGGGAACCTTGTTACGGAAAAGTGCTTGTAAGTCCGGTTCTGCTTAACCGATCTTTACAAATTTGGTCTTGTTGTAAACAGCTCTTTACTGGCAATGTAGGAGTTATAATGTCGAAGCAACCTAATATGTTTGGTACCTGCTAGAGGGCGCTATTTAATTTTTATTTTAAATCTAGTTTTCCTTGAAAAATATTAAATAGAAACATACCGTTTTATTATCAGATTATAAAAGAAGAATAAATTAGCAATAAAATACCGAAAACAGCATGTCGATATCTTCTTCCAATCCGGAGATATCTTAAAAAACGTGTTAAATGGGAGAAACTTTTATGCATATTCTAATTTCGACTTATTATGTTACTATATTATTAGGTAAGTAGGTATATTGTACCACCATTTATCTTATGAATCAAGGACTGATGAAAAGTATTAGGAAACTATTACCTAAGTCGATTAATCAGTAACAGTCAAATTATTACACTTCAGTAATAAGTATAAAATAAATTGCCCTTTACATACCTACAAGCAAGGCTATGATTAACAAATGAATATCGCTTCTAATGTCAAAACTTTTAATGGCGTTGTAATTGTGTCTATTGTTTATGTTGTTACCTTTTTAATTAATTACATTCGTTAATATAAATATAAAAATATGATTATTACAAATGAAGAAGCTTTTGACATGTTGGCAGTTTATTTTGAATGTATGAGAAATGCCACTGTTGCTGCTAGAGTATATGCACAGCAGTATCCCAACAGACGACATCACGGTAGACGAGTTTTTATTCGAATCGCACAACGTTTACGTACGACAGGAAGTGTGCATTTACCTTTGCATCGAAGACGTCGTATAGGTCGCACTGAGGAAAATGTAATAAACGTTTTAGCGTTTATAAATGTAAACCCCCATTTAAGCACAAGAGCTATCGCCAGAAGTTTGGGAATAAGTCGAACCACTGTCCAAAATATTTTAAGAGACCACAGGTAACTTTAGTAAATCATATTCGTTTACTTTATTCGCAATTAGAATACGCCATAATTTTTATAGTTCATCCAATATTTGAATGATAGTTTGTAAATATTTATATTTTCCACATTTTGCAAAATTTTAATTATCTCAAAATTTACTATTTTAGATTGCATCCATATCACCTTGTCCTACACCAACATTTAAATGCTGAAGATTTCGATACCAGGCTGGATTATTGTAACTGGCTACTAAATATGATAGACGACAACCCCGAATTACTTTCAAGTATTATGTGGTCAGATGAGGCTACATTTCGTAGTGATGGCCATGTAAATCGCCATAATATGCATTACTGGTCTGAAACGAATCCCCATTGGATGCAGGAGGTTCGGCATCAGGGTCGTTGGTCTGTTAATGTATGGTGCGGTATTCTAGGTGGACAAATAATTGGACCATATTTTTTTAATGAAAATTTGAATGGAGAAAATTATTTAGATTTTCTAATGAACCGATTGCCACTACTTTTAGAAGACGTACCATTAGCAACTCGTCGAGACATGATTTTTCAGCATGATGGGTGCCCAGCACATTACTATAGAGGTGTTCGGAATTTCTTAGACCAAACCTATCCTGATAGGTGGATAGGACGTGGAAGCCTATTTGCTTGGCCAGCAAGGTCCCCCGACCTAACGTGTTTGGATTTTTATTTGTGGGGAAGAATAAAAGAGATAGTTTTTATTAATAGACCTACGACAAGGGATAATATGATTCAAAGAATACGAGATGCAATACAAAGCATCCCAGTAGCAGAAATTGAAGCTTCCGTTTTATCCACTCGTCGGAGACTTTTGTCTTGTATTGCAAATGATGGACAACATTTTGAGCACCTTGGGCGCCATTAGTCTTAGTTTTTTCTCAGTAATTACTATTTTGGAATTTACTTAGGTACTTAGTTTGTGTATTATTGGTAGTAGGTAAGTATAAATTTTAATTTATGTAGTTAAAATCCAATTGTATCTGAGCATTTTTTTTTATAATTTATGATTTACAATGTATTGTTATTGTAAATTAATGTAATTTGTAAGACCTATGCAATTATTAGTTAAGTTAGTGGGTTTATAACTACTGTTAAGTTAAGCATAAAAGTTTCTCCCATTTAACACGTTTTTTAAGATATCTCCGGATTGGAAGAAGATATCGACATGCTGTTTTCGGTATTTTATTGCTAATTTATTCTTCTTTTATAATCTGATAATAAAACGGTATGTTTCTATTTAATATTTTTCAAGGAAAACTAGATTTAAAATAAAAATTAAATAGCGCCCTCTAGCAGGTACCAAACATATTAGGTTGCTTCGACATTATAACTCCTACATTGCCAGTAAAGAGCTGTTTACAACAAGACCAAATTTGTAAAGATCGGTTAAGCAGAACCGGACTTACAAGCACTTTTCCGTAACAAGGTTCCCACTCTCCCCTACCTCTTATTTTAAAAGATTGACCAAAACTTGTATTACAAAATATACGCATAATTTTATGAAGAATAAGATGATCGTATTTTGAATGCCTGTTAATTGGTAAAATTTTGTCAAATTTTCCTTTTTAAATTTTTCTGTTTAAATTGCGCCATCTAGCGGTAGACCTACAATTCTAAAAATAATTTCCAGGCTTTTCTCGAGGTCACTTTTGTCATAAAATTTTTTATCCCGGAGCTCTGACATAATCCGTTTCTGAGATATAGCCGACGGCCGTTCTTAGTTGGCCACCCGGTACATACCTATATGCTAAATGCATATGTGGCTATATGCTTGACTAAAATAAAACAACGATTCGATATAAATAAAAATCATAAATATTATTAATTTGGGTAATTTTTTTCTTAATCATCCACTCTTTTAGTACATTTCATATTTTTTAACTTGGTATCAGACCTGATGGTCAGTATTTCAAAATTTAAATACTTTGTTGTAAGTTGTAAATATTTAAAAGTTTGGACTTTAGAGTAAGTACCTATTTAACTGCCAAGTATTTAAATACTCTATAATTATAAATAAGGACTTGGTATTTAAATGCTCTAAAGTCTAAAGTATTTAAATACCTAGAAATAAGTATTTAAATTTTGAAAATCGGCTCATTAGCTCCGATACCAAGTTAAAAATATGAAATGTACAAAAAGGGTGAATGATTAAGAAAAAAATTTACCCAAGAACTTGGGTACATTTTTAGTATTTAAATACTTGGTATTTAAATGCGTTTCAACATTGGTATTTGTATTTATGATACTTTCCCAAATTTACTTTGAGATTTTTTATATCTAATTGTTTTATTTAAGTCAAGCATAGCCACGTTTATAGGTACCTACATATCACTCTTTATAGTAATAACTTTTCAGTTTCATTTTTAAATACATCTGCAAAAAAGGTACTACATATTTCATTCATTCATGCCTTACAATGTGAATTTTTAAAGTGGTTAATAATAATCCAGCAAAACTTTATTATTTATATGCCCATTTCGCCGATTCAAGTTTATATATGCAACCCAAATTACACGGCACAAAGTAGTGGGCTACGATTTAGAACCGAGTGTAGATTAAAGGGACCGTTATCTAACAGTCTCCGGAAAAATAAAGAAATATTTGTTATTTGTTGCAAAAGTATGTGCCCAAAACCAATCCTAAAGACAATACACTTTTTCAGCTATTTCATCATTTATGCAATCGTTTCCACTACCGGACGTAGGCCTTTCTCAGTCTCTTTCAATATTCTCTACACGGGGCCGTTTGTAGCCACTTTTCCTTAACTAGCCGGTGCGTGGTCGTCCTCGGCTTTTTTGTATGTTCTGGGCCTCCATTCCATTCGTCGTGTTCATCTTCCATCTTATGTTCTCGCTACGTTGCCACAGTTCCACTTAGCGTCGGGACTCTTTCGATTCTTGAACGCCTGATCTTATGTGGTCTCGAAGGAACCCTGTCAGCATTACACGTTCTATGGAATTAGAGGTATTTCTTTGAACTGGTTTCAATCTTACTTGGATAATAGGAAATAACTGGTTATAGCAAATGATACAGACTCTAGTCTCAAAAATGTTGTATGTGGGGTACCACAAGGTTCAGTATTGGGTCCTCTACTTTTCCTTATCTTTATTAATGACATCACTAGCTTAAAAATCGATGGAAGAGTTTTTCTTTTTGCTGATGATACCAGTATCACTTGGAGCAACTCAAATATCGCAACTCTTCATGCTACTATAACTTCTGATCTACTCACAATAAAATCCTGGTCCGATTCTAATTTACTCTCTTTTAACGTAGATAAAACAGTAGCATTATCCTATAAAGGAGCTCTTCAACCCCTACCTCTTCATAACAGCCAGATCAGTATCGTTGATTCTGTAAAGTTTCTTGGTATTTTTTTAGATAGCAACCTTAAATGGTCCCTTCATATCGATGTGTTAAGCAAGAAACTATCCTCAGCTTGCTTTGCAATAAGATCTGTTTCGAAGGAAATGAATTAAGCCTCTTCCAAAATAACATATTTTTATTTGTTCGAGTCCCATCTTCGATATGTTCTTCCTTTTTGGGGTTCAGGTACGGCTGCCCAATCCGATGTTATTTTTAAATTACAAAAAAGAGCAATAAGATATCTGTTTGGTCTCAGAAGAACAACACATTGCAGAAGCTATTTCAAAGATCACAGGATTCCCTACCTACTTTATATATTTTAGAAACTGTTTGCTTAATTCGTAAACATCTACATGTCTTTCCAGCAAGACCTAGACATGACTATTCCACCAGAAATTCTACCTTTGACATCTATTTACCGATCCCGTCCAGTGAGTTGGTAAAGAAATCTATATTATATTCTGCAAAAAAACTATACAACCATCTCCCTCTACAACTTAAATCTGCAACATCTTTCCCCAAGTTCCGTAAAATGACAAAAGCCTATTTATCTGAAAGACCATATTATTCAATAGCAGAGTTTCTTAACCAATAACTAAGAAAGTACAGTATTCAAATTTATAAGTAGAATCTTAATCTATATTTGAGTATCATATGCAGCAGCTTAACTTAACTTATTAAATTTCTTAAGATAGATTATGCAATTTGCAATTTTTTTAAATTTTGCAATAGATTGTTACTGTTTTTTGTTTCACTTCATTATATTTTATTTATATTGACGATTTATGTAATTTTAGTAAATTTTATTTGTTATTGTTTTTATTTATGATTCTTGTAAGCTTTGTCTATAAAATGGTTAAATTTTTCATGACAATAAACCATATTTCTATTCTATTCTATTATATGGCTCGTTGTGTATCTCGTGAGTTTATTTGCTGCCCCTGTCAAATCTATTTATTTTTCTTATGTCACCCATACCAACAGCTATTTGCATGCCAACCATGTCTCATTAATAACCTTGTCTCCAGACAAGACTCAAACCCTCAACATACGAAAGCTTTTCTTCCTCAGAGGTGGCACTGACAACATCCTAAAATCTAGAGTAGAGTAATAAAAACAATATTAATTTATCCCCCAACAACTTTCATCTCTTGTCCGATCAATCAAAGACAAGATTCTAAATGAACATTACGGAGTGCATGAAATTCCTTGTGCAGACTGCCCCCGATCTTACCTAGGAAAAACCAATCGTAGAATCCAATATAGAATTTATGTTCGCATTCCATCAACCGCGAGGACTTTTCCGAATATTTCATATATCTCAGTGGCGTAGCCAGTGTGGGTTTGTGGGTTATAACCCTCTCCATTGGGATGTGCTTTGAGCTCTATGCGCTTAACACCGTTACTATTCCATACTCCCCAGAGACCCTTCAGTAGTTGTAACCCCCTGCTCGCCTTAGGATCATCCTGGTTGATATATCTCATTTTTATCTTAAAAAATTACTAAGTATACATTTTCAACAGCTTTTGGATAATTGGATTATTCATAATCATGACAATTTCACGGTGTCTATACATAATACAAACAAGAATTAATTATTACAACAATTGAAAGTATTGAAATGATCTAATCGAAAGTTCAATACACTGTTTATGATTTGTTATTGTATTTAAAATATTTTAATGGTTTGTTTTTGATATAAATCACGATTAATAGGATTGTGTAATTAAATAGATGCTTATATCTGCAACGATACAGTTATTATTGTTATATTAATCAACATAAATAAAAATGACACATATTTATGTTTGGTGTTTATTTAAGTTTTTTTAAATAAACGGTGCATGTTTTCACTATTAGTATCATAGATGTACGAGTATTAAATTCTAATTAAATTAAATACTGATTAAATTTTAATCCGATGCATTTGTATTAATTATATCATTTGTCATTATTTATATTACTATAGTTTGTTTTTAAACCAAGAGAGTAATTCAAATTTCCCGCGCCGTAAAGCTTGTTTGTAATTGGTCCAACCTCAGGCAAGTTTACTCCACTGTTATCAACTTTTGACACTAATGACATTTATAAAATTTTGACACTTGGCATTTCATAGGTTAATTAAGTTATATCAGCGATTTTTTGTATTTTCTGAGTTAGTTCTTTAATTTTTAGATTTTTAGTCCGTTTTTATATAAAAAACAACTAATTTTAGAACTATTTAGCGACGTATTAGTATAATATAATATTTATGGATTACCGTCAAAGGCCGATATGATAAACCAAAAAAGAAGATGTATTTGGTGATATTTCTAATGACTTTCTTGGGTGTGAATCTGTCTTTTTAGTTTACTCCTCTTGGTTTAAAAGTTAAGCTTAGTGATGTTGCCCGTTGCCATGCGACGGGGAATACAATCAATGGCCTTCTACAGTTACTGCACTCAATTTTTTTCTGACTCTTATTTTTTTTATATATTTTTTTATTTTACAACTCGAGAAGGACTGGATTGATTTGGCTACTTTTGATTTTCAAATATTTGTAGAAGTCTAAGGAAGAAGATTTTACAATATTAAACGAAACGGTAAACTGGTAAACGAAAAACATATCCCTCATCAAACTCAGGTTCTTCATGTTCGGTAATTGTACTGCTTATGGTAGGGGAGTCCAAGCGGGGATTTTTGCAGTTATTCGAGCTCGTCAGATTATGACACAGGGAGAAACCTTGTACCCTGTAAATGAACCCCTACCATATCGATGGCTTAAAACACACTTATTGTATGTCCGTGAATGTACTTTTTGAAAAAATCGATTTTGAATGTTTAAGCTCTTATAGAACAGCGTTACATTAAATATTAAACTTTACGTAATGTTTTTTAAGATACGTCATGAAATGAACATTGAAATGAGTAATGAAAATAAATACAAAAATGAATCCTCCTCCTCAGTCGTTTCCTCATTGCTGAGTGTCGTGATTCCCTATAATACGAGCAACTATCTCCTTCCATCGGCTTCTGTCCTGAGCTTCCCTCATGGATTCAGATAATGTTTTTCCACTGGCTGTCTGTACTTGAACCGTCCATCGAGTAGGTGAGCGACCTCTACTTCTGCGCCCTTCAACGTTTCCCGAAATTATAAGTCTCTCAAGATTATCATCACTTCTTCTTGCAATATGGCCGAAAAATTTTAAGACGGTGGAAAGGCAAATAGAGGAAAGTCGAGTCTGAATATTAAGCTCTTGGAGGATTGAGTGATTTGTTCTGTGTTCCGTCCATGAGATCCGAAGCATTCTTCTCCAGCACCAAATTTCAAAGGCGTCAATCCTTTTTCTGTCGTCCGATTTCATTGTCCATGTTTCGGATCCATAATTAAATATGGGAAAAATTAAGGCACGTACTAATCTTATTTTGGTGTTCTTCGACAAGGAGCGATCTTCCAGATTTTTGATAATCGACTCATAGCGTTTTTGGCCATGCCTATTTTCCTACGTATTTCTGTTTCACAAGATCCTGTATTACTGATGTAGGATCCTAGATAATTGAACTCGTTAACCACTTCAAACTGGTCTAAGGCTCCTGTTGTCTGAAGTGAATTTGAATAATTACTATCATAATTTTTGTTTTTTGTTTATTGATCTTGAGACCACATCTATTGCTTTCGGCTTCCACTAGCTGCAACAGGTTGGACATTTCTTCTTCGGATGCAGTTATTAATGTTGTACCATCTGCATATCTGAGATTTGAGATCTTCTTTCCTGCGATAGAAATACCGCCATTCCATTTATCGAGTGCTTTTCTCATTATATATTCCCCATAGAAATTAAACAGACTTGGAGATAGAATACATCCTTGTCGGACTCATCTACCTATTTTAAAAGGATCGGACTTATGGTTTTCAATTCTTATTCTGGTTTCACTGTTCTCATATAGGCTTTTCACCAAAAACGAATAACATCCTTTATAAAGGTATATTTGTTAAAATCCCTAAAAAAGGCTACATCACAGAAATAGTTTTCGATCGGATGACCGATCATCATCACTGCTTACGTGATTCGAACATGCTAACCACCAAAATACAAAAATATGTGGGTAAAACCCCTTTACAATTGATCCGTCATGGAAACATAGATAAAATATGTGAAAAACATGGATGTCTAAAATATCCGATGTATTATGCTCCAGGTGCCATTTGAGCTCAAAATTGACTTGTTTACATGTTGACTATATGGTGCGCACCATTCTGCTTTATTAAACGGCATTCAATGTTTACATATCAATTATTATTACAATGTTTACATATCAATATATTTAATGTTTACAATTTTAAAAATTGCCAACCACTAATTCCCAATGAAAGATGGTTTAAATATGAATCGAATAGGTTATTTATAAAAACAATAAACAGAATAAGATCAAATCACGCACTAACCCCAGCATACAAACACAGCATAGGTATCAGTGATAACCCATATTGCGCCTGTGGTAGAATTGAAGATCTACAGCACCTCATATTGGAGTGTGGACAGTACAGACAAAATATTTAAGTAATGTATGAAAAATTAATTGATCTAAATTGTCCTTTACCTGTCAATTTAAACGAAATTATTTTTCCAAAAAAATAAGCAGACGTTAAAATGTCTTTACGAATATGTAACGGCCTGTAAATTTAAATTTTAAATAGGCTTAGGTAATAAAATTAAAAATTGTAAATATATCACACAAAATTGAAAAATGTATCCATTAATATATTATAGCACCCTGTAAATTTAGATTATAAGTAGACTTAGATATTAAATTAAAAATTATTATTGTAATACCGTATAAAAAAACAAATAGTCTGGGTAATTGGCTAAGCCAAAGCCATTATAAAATATAAAAAAAATGTTTACATATCGAAACCGTACCGGACATACTGTGTGACTTGTCGCATTAGGATTTTATAAGATTAGATGTGTTTATCAAAATCAATAAAAACACAAATGGCTCATCCAGAAGAAATACCTAGGACACTTCTCGAAATACAACGGTTTTCTTGATAAATACCGATACATTCACGTCGAACGTCAGAGCATAACCTCAAAAGTGCCACTGTTCCGGAATGAATGTATTCATTTTACAATTTTACCGCCAAATGAATAATAACACTTCCGCCATCTTACGACATTGGAAGCAAACGCCTATGTGACGCTTTCCTGGCAAGAGTATGTATTTTTTGAAGTCAGTTTAACAATATAACTGGAATTGTTTTTTTAATTGTGTCACTTTTGATGTACTCGGTATAATTATTTCACTATTAATAGCGTAGTTGTACTAGTATTTGTTCGGGTTCGGAAGCACCTCTAATGTCTGTTACTATTAAATTTTTGAGAGGAAAACGTTTTCTCTTCCCTAATTAGCACACATTCGCTTTTAAACGCCACTAATTACGTCGTCACAACAATCAAGCTGAAAAATCAGGTGACTGGGTTACTATCGGGCCAGTTGATCTCGATATTTCAAAATACATTGCTCGTAGTAAACATCCTAAAATATCTATGCGCCTTGGGCATACTATACCAGGTAGATGTTCTATAAATAGTGGGAAGTGAACTTCGAATAATTAACACCGAGGTATGCAAAAAACGTGAAACAAAGATAGCAATTTCTTAATAAATTAAGTCATGATTTACATAATAACCGATAAGTATTGGCGGATTGATTGGAGCGCACGAAAACAATAGGGCATTCCAACATTCTGTCAAAATTAAATCGATATGACGGCTGGGAGTCAAAGATAAATGCTATTCTATCAGTTCTTAGTGTGTTTTAGATCATTTTAGTTGCGTTTCTTTGTAATTTTGTTTTGCACAAGGATTAATTTAACATTTTCACTGGAAGAATTAATTTAAAAAGATATGAATAATTTCTGTTGTGTTTTGAAGTGTGAAATGCGAAGTAATCATGATAAAGTTCAGTTTTATCGGTTACCATCAGTGCTACATTTTAAGCATAAAACAACTAAAAAAGTTATCATTTGAGAGACAAAAACCATGGTTAAATGATATACAACGTCCTATAAACATGCTAAATAACTATGTCCATATTACTTACGCTTGGAGAACTGTCTCCACCGTAGGTGAACTCAGGCCCCTGGAGGAAAAGCGGACCTATATTATTTATTATGCCAATCTTTTGCTTGTAAATACCTACTAGCAACATCTGTATTGTCTATCAACAACTTTCGAAAATATTCGCTGATGTTTATTTATTTACTGCTTCAAAATAAATTAATAGGGGAGTGCATATAGATTTTCACTCCGGAAAAAATCAAACAAGATAGAACTTTTTGTAATTTCATTAAGAAATGTTTAATAAATAACATATCAAAAAGTTCTACTCGAGCAGTGGGTGCTTCATTTTTTATTAAACAAATGAACTGCGAAATTAGATGTTTTTTTTTAAATAACTCCAAAAATATAAATTTTAGAAAAAAACTGACTTGACCATTGAAAAATTCAGAAAATTTTACAAAAAAACCTTATATAAAGAATTTTCTAAAATTAAATCTGTATCTTCTATAATTTTTTATTTATATCGCTAAAGTCACCCTTCTCACAAACATTGGCGCACTGTAAACTAACGTACGGCGAAGTGCACGGTTTTAATGTAATTCTAATTGATCAAATAAAATTTTACAAATTGAACATGAATTTAGAATAATTAAGCTATCTTATGGTTATAATAGAAAGAAATAAAATGTATGGTCATAAGTACGGTGTGGGCGGAAAGTGAGCCTTACATGAATGTTGTTTAAAAATGATTTAAAAATGTGTAACTAATACAATTTTTCTTACAAAACTCTCAATTTTGCACAACTTACCTTTCAAGCATCTTACTAAATGATGTTTCATTCAAAAAAATCTCAAAAATTTAATTCAAATGATATGACGTCTCAAAAATTGTAATTTTTGAAATCTTCGTAGTTTTATAGATTAACCACCACTTTAATAAGACGGTATTACTCAAGTTTGAACAGATCTCTTACAGTTTTATAAGTGATTTTTTAAAGCTTAGGATGTAATCTTTAAAATGCACTAAATTATTTTACTTTAGAAATGAAATAAACTATTTATTTTTAAGAAAATTAAGAAAGATAACAAAAATGTAATACAAAAACCGAAAATTACCAGCTAAAAAATGTTTATACAAAGTGATCAAAACTTTTTTCTGTAAAAATTACCTAAAATACATTCAATAATAAGCTTCAACAATAATAAATGTTCAGCAACAAATTTTTTTTAGCTCTTATACAGTATGTCTGCGTAACTTGGAACCTATTGATAACTTTTTTATTATCATTTTTACGAAAAAAAGTTATTCTTTATAAAATACTCTGCATCGTATATAATCTAAGATACAATCATCAAATATCAAATTTAATTAATGTTATACGAGGTATGTCAAAAAATATGAATTTCACTCAAGAGTAAAGTACCTTTACATTTCACAATATCGAAAATTGTTATTAAGAAAAGTTGTTTGGAATTGAAACATTTGTTTAGTGTTCAATTACGTCCTTCTAATTAAAATATTGTGAATAATAAAGGCACTTAACTCTTACGAAAAATTCATATTTTTTACATGCCTCGTATAAAATTAAAAAAAGTTTGATATCTGATCATTGTATCTTAGATTTTAGACCAGGGAGAGCATTTTATGAAGAATAACTTTTTTTCGTAAAAGTGATAATAAAATAGTTATCGTAATTAATTGTAATAAAATGATGATGAGTATCCGTAATTTGAGAAAAAATTGAATTTTTTTTCGATTAGAATGATGTAATTGTATATTTAGACAGTTTCTAATTTCAAACAACTTTTCATAATAGCATTTTTTGATATTCTGGAATTTAAAGGTACTTTACTTTTTAACGAAATTCATATTTTTGACATAACTCGTATAAAATTGATAAAATTTGATATCTGATGGTTGAGTTTTAGATTTTTTACTATCCAGAGCATTTTATTAAGAATAACTTTTTTTCGTAACATTGATAATAGGAAAGTTTTCAATGTGGTTCCTAGCTACGCAGATACACTGTATATGAGCTTCTGTACAAGAATTTTCAAATTGCAATGCCATATTCGGATTCAGCATAATCAAAAACAAAATTGAAACATATTTGATCAAAGTAAAATAATGAATTTATCGATATTTTTAAAATTATTTATACAAAACAATTGTCATTGTTTAAACAATTAATAAACAATTAGCGGCCAAATCTGCGCTTAGAACTTTTTACTTTAACATGTATATAAACTAACAAAAAAAGTTTTAGAAAAATATAAGCTTGTTTGAATTTTTCCAAAACAATGCATGTTTTCGTTCTAATTGCACTCCCCTATAAGTCGTTCAAGTACTTCTACAACCAAAAACTAAAAAAACTACACAAAATCTACAACACAATATTCGGAAAATACAACTAAAAAACTGTTATTGGTAAAAAACTTTAACTTAAATAACAGTAAGAAACAATGTGGTATAAATATGAACAAATACAATGTTTAATAGTTTGACTCTCAGCTATTTTATAAACGTCAAAGTGCTCTATTAGATTTCAAAAAATGGGTTTAGAGTGTTGGGACTAGTAAATCATACATCAAAACTCAAGAAAGTACAAACCCAACAAGAAATAATTGTATGTGTATGTGTTTCTGTTTTATTGGCACTAGTTTTAACAACGAACTGACCTAGAAATAATTATAAACTGTATGTAAATAGACAGAAGAAAAATGGCAAATGCATAAACAGACAGTATGGTCATTGTCCTAGAAAATATTTATCTAAAACTAATGTTAGTCCAGTGTCTCACGATAAAAATAAAGTATAACATCCGGTTTCCATCAACACGCATAGATTTTGATGAAATTTTGGAATTAACTTCTATTTACCATACCCCAACTGGGGGTAGGAAGCTTTATATTGAGTTTTTTTTTCGAAAAATCAATTTGCTTCATTATTGTTAAATTAATGTCAACTAGGTAACTTCTCGCGGTACGCTCTGTTTGACATCAATCGTTATTACCACGCTTTGACGTGAAGTTGTCACCGATGTACCCAGCATAAAGAAGACTTTGGTTATGGAGTTTATACTTCCACTATAAAACCGGTTATGCAACCACCACCAGGTCCAAACACCCGCCTCCAAAACTGAATGTTTCGACATGGCAGCATTTGGTAAATCGATAGGCCGCTGGGCCTTCTGTATGCTGAGCATTATTTACCATTGCTATAGATACAAACACATTTGGCTTAAAAAACTCGTAACATGAAGTAAAAACCACTTAGGCTATTGATTATATTCAAAATAAGATAGCTAAAAGGAACTACAACGTTAACGGGGTTTTATTATTTCATATGGTCAATGGACATCTATATATGAAAAAACCGCGGAGTGTTACCATTTAAAGGGGTGAGTTTTTGAGAAATGGGTGAATTAGTCTCTGGGCACAGGTTACATTAGGGTGAGTTCTATGCACTTTTGGTACAAACATATCTACAAAAAATTTGTTCCTGGTAAAATTTTCTATCTAAATATCACTTTTTAAAGTCAGTGATACTTTTTTTACAAAAATATGTTCAAAAGAAAAAGCAGAAAGAAACCCAAAAGAAAAAAAATTTGTTTTTTGTCCCATAACTTTTGTCCACGAGGATATAGGTATAGACATTGCTTTACAGAAAAAAAATCTACATATTTGTTCTTTAAAATGTTGTTTAGTAGAGGTAATTAGGATTTATAGTTTTCGAAATATGATTTTCAAAGTTCGCCACTACCAGCAAATTTGGCAAATTTTCCTTATTATTTCGCAAATATTGTTCTGTAACTTTTTTCTACGTAACTTTAGGTATATGCAATGGTACATGTAATAGGAATAGAAATCAATTACCTTTAAAATGGTCTACTGTATAACGTTGTACGACTTTTTTTAAAGATATTTAGTCCAGAGAAATAAGGTTTTTCTCGTGACACATCCCCCTCCAGGCCGAAACCAAATTTTTTGAGTAGTTTGGACATCTATATTATTAACCTATATGTTTCCTGCAGCCGATTTTGATGATATACATAGTTATAAACAAATGAAGATCGAAAAACGGTAAATTATCGCTTTTTTCGTCTATTACCAAAAAGTTAGGCACTTTAAACAAATTTGAGAGTAAGAAACTCATAAATCGTATAAAAAACTTCAATATGGCATTCGCTGAATATGTCCAACCTTATTGGTTGCTTAGAAAATTGCAAAATAAATCATAAATATTGAGTTTTTATAAATATTCGTAACTTAGGTAAAAATTAACTTAGAATCTTCTTATTAAGCGGAATGCCGAGACTTCTTGTACTTAAATTATATTTTAAATTTCAAAGCAATTGGTCAAATAGTTTAAAAGTTATTTAATTTAATTTTCCCAAATTCATTTTTTTTGCAACACTATAAGTCAGAAAATTATGAGGTTACAATAATACTTCGGACAGTTTATGAAAGAAGAACATTTATACTATTACCTTAATTAAAAATAAATGACAACAAATAATTTTAAACAGTGTAAAATTATTTTGCAAAAACATGTCCATTTTTTGCTTACTTATAAACAATTAGAATAACTTTTTAACCGTTACCCGTAGAAAAATTATTTTTTCATATTTAGAAAGACTGAATTTTTATACACATTTAGAAAGAAAAACAACTGTTCTAGGACACTTAGGGACAAAGTTAGCCCCCCCATTTTTTTAATTCACATGTTTTTGCAAAATTATTTTGCAATATCTATAATTATTTTTTGTCATTTTTTTTAAATTAAATTAATACTGTAAATTTTCTTCTTTCATAAACTATCCAAAATATTACTGTAACTTCATCATTTTCTGACTTACAGTGTTGCAAAAAAAATTAATTTTGGAAAAACAAATTAAATAACTTTTAAACTATTTGACCAATTGCTTTGGAATTTAGGATGTAATTTAAGCACCATAATTCTCAGCATTCCATGTAGTAAGAAGGTTCTAAGTTAATTTTTACATAAGTTATGAATATTTATAAAAACTCAAAATTTATGATTTATTTGGCAATTTTCTAAGTAACCAATAAGGATAGACATATTCAGCGAACGCCATATTGAAGTTTTTTATACGGTTTATGAGTTTATTACTCTCAAATTTGTTTAAAATGCCCAATTTTTTAGTAAGAGACGAAAAAAGCGAAAATTTACCGTTTTTTGATCTTCATTTGTTTATAACTATGTATATCATCAAAATTGGCTGCAGGAAACATATAGGTTATTATTATAGATGACCATATTACTCGAAAAATTTGGTTTCAGCCTGGAGGGGGATGTGTCACCAACACGATATTTTTTTTTCTTATTTCTCTGAACTAATTATGGTTTTTCAAGGTTTTATACTTTTAACGATTTTTTATAATATAATATAAAAATAAAATAATATTATATTATATATTATATAATATTATATTATATATTATATAATAGATAATATAAAAAAATATTATTTTTTACATTTTTTACGACTATTTTTGTAATTTCTCATTATAACTTTTTTTCTTCTACATTTAGGTAGGTATATATTATATTATATAATAAAAAAAGCTTTACTTTGTTTACTTTAAAATCGTGTATTACAAAAAATTCTAGGATTATTTTTGAATAAGATATTATTTTTCAAAATGTAATAAGTACTTGCTGTCATGATGGTAAGCACACAATTATTATACTTGCAACGATTTTTGATTTTAGGATTATTTTTTAAATTTCTCATTATACTTTTTTTTCTTGTACATGAATATACTATATATTGCTCAATAAAGAGGGCTTACTTTCTGTTCTTTAAAGTGGTGTATCATCTATATTTAAATAATGGAAACCGAGTGATACTTTGATATTTTTTACCTGTATTATTTAAAATTATTTCTTTTACAAAAATTACATAAACATTCGTCTTAGAAAACATCACTTTAGTTAAAATTATTTAAACGTTGACATTTAAAAAATTTTCAAAATCAAAGTCCATCTCTTCGTTAGCATTAGCTTCAATATCTTCCTCTGATACTTCAGTTATCTTAGAGCTCCCACAATTAGTACCCATGCACATGCACCCTTTGTAGAATATTGAACAACTAATTCCTATTTTCCTACAACCGCAGATTTTTGTACTTCCTTTGGTACATTTACATGCTATTTTTTCAAGCAAAGATTGTGGTGCAGGAGCTTTGACTGTAGATATTGGAATTAATCCATATAAAAATAAGATTCAATCATAACACACAATCACATAAAAAAGTTATAATGAGAAATTTAAAAAATAATCCTAAAATCAAAAATCGTTGCAAGTACTTATTACGTTTTGAAAAAGCGTATCTTATTCAAAAATAATCCTAGAATTTTTTATAATACATAATTTTAAAGTAAACAGAATAAGCTTTCTTTTTTATTATATAATATATACCTAAATGTAGAAAAAAAAGTTATAATGGGAAATTTAAAAAATAATCGTAAAAAATATAAAAACTCGTTAAAAGTATAAAATCTTGAAAAAGATAATCTTTTTAAAAGAAGTCGTACAACATTATACAGTAGAACATTTTAAAGGTAATTGATTTCTATTCCTCTTGCATGTATTATTGCATATGCCTAAAGTTACGTAGAAAAAAGTTACAGAACAATATTTGCGAAATAACAAGGAAAATTGCCCAAAATTGCTGGGAGTGGCGAAATTTGAACAATCATATTTCGAAAACTATAAATCCTAATGACCTCTATCAAACATCATCTAAAGAGAAAATATGTAAGTTTTTTTTCTGTGAAGCAATATCTATACCTACATCCCCGTGGACAAATGTTATGGGACAAAAAACAAAATTTCTTTCTTTTGGGTTTCTTTGTGCTGTTTCTTTTGAATATATTTTTGTAAAAAAAGGTATATTTGACTTTAAAAGGTTATATTGAGATAGGAAATTTAACCAGGAACAATTTTTATGTAGACGTGTTTGTACCAAAAGTGCATAGAACTCACCCTAATGTAACCTGTGCCCAGGGACTAATTCATCCATTTCTCAAAAACGGACCGCTTTAAATGGTAGCACTCCGCGGTTCTTTCATATATAGAGATTCATTGACCATATGAAATAATAAAACCCCGTTAACGTTGTACTTCCTTTCTATAGTACATAATCAATAGCCTATTCTATGTAATTGGTATATTTATTAAAATTTCAAATCCCAATGGATTGAATAAAATGTGTCAATTCAGAACGTTTTCAGACCTATTGGTCCATCATCAGTGAATCTACAATAAAATAAGTAATCCCACTATTAAAATTGAAAGATGGTTGAAATTTTGAAAGTTAAAAAAATGTGGTTATGATTGCTTACTTGAATACTTGCTAAATAGCCCCAGAACCAAACAATGGTTGAATTTATAATTCGATCTACATTATGTCAAAGTAATATTGACCAGGCTAAACGCCGATGTTAAAAGATATAACCTCCGGGAACATGGTGAAACCCTACCAGGAAACTTAAACAACGATCTTAGGCCAACGTTGACTACCAAGTGTCAAAAGTTTGTAAGGGACTGTTTGGAGTGACATTGACAGTAGAGAAAAAGGTAGTCGATTTGACTTTTGATTTTTTCTCTGCTGTCATTGTCACTCCAAACAGTTCCTTACAAACTTTTGACACTTAATAGTCAACGTTGGCCTAAGATGGTTGTTTAAGTTTTCTGGTAGGGTTTAACCATGTTCCCGGAGGTTATATCTTTTAACATCGGCGTTTAGCCTGTTCAATATTACTTTGACATAATGTAGATCGAATTATAAATTCAACCATTGTTTGGTTCTTGGGCTATTTAGCAAGTATTCAAGTAAGTAATCATAACCACATTCTTTAACTTTCAAAATTTCAACCATCTTTCCATTTTAATAATGGGATTACTGATTTTATTGTAGATTCACTGATGATGGACGGATAGGTCTGAAAACGTTCTGAATTGGACACATTTTATTCAATCCATTGGGATTTTAAATTTTAATAAATATACCAATTACATAGAAGTGGTTTTTACTTCATGTTAGAGTTTTTTAACTATATGGTATACAGCCAACCTAGGGAACTTCCCTTTTTATTTTACATTTGGCTTAAATTACGTTGGTTCATTTATAATTGGTGTATTGGGATTTACGTTTCTTTTTGGAATCACATTGAACGCCTTAAACTACCTCCAGTGGCTGAATACTTCTATACAGTGATGAGCGAGCTAATAACCGGCAAAATAAGCTGTGAGATAAAAAGAAATGAAACTAGTGGATGTGGGAGATTTAGGGTCGGTTTTTCAGTGCTGGGTTAACCTATTTATTTTTTGGTCACCGAAATATTTATGGTTAATCAGTTTTTCAGTACTAGGTTAGCGTTTAAACCCGTTTAAGTTGACCAAGATTTTAACCGATACCCATTAGAATAGATGGTTTAACCATGATACTATAAACAACATAAATAATTATTTATAGTATCATGATATTGGTTAAAATTTAAACTAGGTTAGCTAACCAAAATTTTAACCAGTTACTGAAAAACTGGGCCTTAGAGATAATAACTTATACACTTGCATTCTATTTATTGTTTCCCACCTTTAGACGTATCAGAGGAGTATGTCAACTAAAACTGTCACTGTCAAAGTGGCAGTTGCCAAACTCGTCCAATACGTCTAAAGAGGGGAAACATTGAGTAGAATGTAAATGTATAGGTTTTTATCGCTAAATATCCCACCTCCACTAGTTTAATTTCTTTTTATCTCACAGCTTAATGTGTTTTCCATCTTTTGCGTTATTCTGCCGGTTATTAGCGTGCTTATGACTGTATACACACTTTGTATACCGATTTTCATGTGAAAGAATTTATCATCCTTCGTTGTCTACTGTAGTCACCGGTCTCCTGAAATCAGAGGTATACCCTTTAGACAGCAAACTGAGCCATATTCAATTGACGGACGACGTTGCTCTGGTTATTGCTCTATAGCAGCAACGCCACTAGCTAGTCCCTAAGTGGTCGGGTACATCATATTCTGGTGTGGATGAGTATGCTAGAAAAGTTGTTGGGACTAGCAATGGTTGCCAATGATTGGTACTGAATACAGGAGAAAACTTGGAAGATCGAGTCTACTTTAATGAGCACTAGTAAAGATGATGATGATTTTCAGTTTATTATTCCCATTTTTCGTAAAGCTTGCTTACATATTTTTTTGTGGTTGTTCTCTTCTTTTTCTCCCTTCTCCCAACAACGAATCCTTGTCTGATTTTCCGTTTGTCATTATCTTCAAGTATCGAACCAACAACACGAATCTTCGAGATCTAACGATCTGTCTGATTTCTGATTTTGCGTGAAATTACTCAATTTCTGCATTTATCTATCTCCTCCAATTATGTGGAGAACGAAAAAAAAAAAGAACTATTGAAGCTTGAAGCTTGCAGCTCCAAGAATTCTCCTTCGTGTCGCGATTCACTTTCTTTCTTTTTTTTTTTTCGAATAAGCCCAAGTTAATCAAACTCTTGCACCTTGTTGAAACAATACTCTTCACTGTTTATGGTAATCTTTAGTCGGGTGCATTCTGTTGTCTTACAGATTTGCATTCTCGAATTGTTTTGATTTTCTCTTCTTGTTGTTCTTGCTATTGGCCGACATTGTCGGCAACCGCAAGCACCTGGCATTTGTAATGTTTTTTAATAATTTTCCCGTATATAATTCATTCATCATCATCAATCAGCCCTGATTTGTCCATTGTTGAACATCATCCAGATATTTTCATCTTCTGTTCTATTGATCACAATTCTTTTGGGATTCACAATTCGGTATATCGGGTTAAGGTTTCTCCCCGGCTTCGCTTGTCTGCCTATAGTCTCTTCTCAAGCAATTTTTTTGTTCATCTGTCGTCTTTCATTTTTGCAACATGTTCCGCCCATATCCATTTTGCCTTGTAATACGTTCGATAATATAATGATTACAGATTACATGAAATCATTTTTAGTTTATATTTCGTACAGACCATAAGCTAATTTTATTTGTATTTCAAATGAAGGCCGTAATATTTGGTTTGTGGTGCCTAGCACCGAAAAAACTGATTATTCGATTATAATAAATTTGTTTATTTTAAGTTCAAGGCCGTTTTCTGGTTTTATCGACCTTTTCAAAATACAGATAACTCTACATAGTTACTTTATTTCAAGATAAATGAACAAAGCATTCTTGGAGGCCAGAACAAATGTTTATCCTGTTTATTTATATTTACAATACTTTGTTTTAGATAACACCGCCCTAAAATTTCCATTGGGGTCTATGATAGGTGACCAAGAATCAATACTCATAGTCAACAATCACAATCTTGTTTTCTGTATAACGTTCATCAATGCTTAATCAATATTAACTTAGCCAGTTAAACCAGAAGAACTTAAAGCCTTAAAAGGTTATATTTTTTTAACTTACGAGCTCAAAAGCTTTTTTCATATAGAAAAGAATCTTGGTTTTTCAATATAGAACCTGTATAAGTCAGACTAACTGGCAATCATGAATTTTATCTAGATACCTCAGTCGAAGACCAGGGAAACCATTTATAACACCTTTTTGTTTAAGAAAAACTCATTAAATTATCAACTACAGTGTACATATTTTGTTTTGTGTACTAAACTACAATGTAATTAATTTCTTGTAAAGGGGCTGTTACTTTTAGCTATCCTTTTTGGTGAGCTTCTTTTATGTCTTGAAATCAGGTTTATCTAACACAAAATATCTTTTTTTTTTTAAGTGATGCTTCTCATTAATGCACTTTTTTAGTAGGTAGTGCTGCTCGTAACGAGTAGAGATATACATTTTTATTATGGCAGCTTTTTCTGTACCTGGGCCCTGGGGCCCAGAAACGCCGAAGACCAGGTTATTATGGACCTGGTCCGTAAGATAGGGGTGATACAATGGACCCGCCGTAGGTCTAAGTGTCTGAAGGGCTTACAAGTGTGCCCTGCCCCGATGTACCATACCTTACTCCTTTGGCTCCCTTTTCTGTTTTTGCTAAATTATTATTGGCTAAATTATTGCTAGCAATATTTAGAACATATAGATCGTCTTTCTTCTTATTACTTGAGTGGAAACACTATTTATTTCTGGTATTGAGACCTTGGTATTGATCGTAAGACCCTTCTAGTAGTCATTTCATTAAACTCAGCCAAGAAGTCCCATTCTCTAGATAAAAGCTAGGCAATTGTTGATGGGGGATAGAAGAATTTTTCCTGGCTACACAGGTTAGATTACAAAAAAACAAGTTCTAACTTTAGCAACTGTGATATGCTCCTAATTAGCATTTACACTACAGTTTTCGATTATATTCGTTTTCTTGTTTTTAATACATTTCTATACTTCTTGATTATGCTCCCCCAATAGGTATTTTAGTGGTTATTATGTTAATACCCATACCCAGAATACCCATGAATCACTTATTTTGTATTTGCTGTCTTTTTCTATAACAAACGTTTGTTATTTATAGAAAAAGACAGCAAATACAAAATAAGTGATTGATGTGATCGTTCATGGGTATTCATTCATTTTTCCGACTGTACCTATAAAGTAATGTGTTACCTAGAAACTCGTGATGTGTAGTATTCTCTGTAGTAAATTTTGGAAAATCCAATTTATTAGATTCCCAAATACAAAGTGATATTGTATTTTCAACAAATTAGTATCCTTCGATAATTTTTTTAGTAGAAAGATTAGAGCAAATTGACAAATAATATATTTACTAACCGCTTAATAAGTGATAATTGCGTCTGACGTTGACGTAAATTTCAAGGCAATAGTCTATTCTAATACAAAATACATGTGAATGCTTTTAATGGTAAACCACACGAGTTAATGCTATCTATATTGAAAATGTACAATAAACAAGCATTAAAGTGACATATTTCGCTCTAGCTTATATTATAATATAATCAGCAAAAGCTTTCTGTCGCTTTGGTCTATTAAATCTAGTATATGGCGTAGGAGCAGATCTTCAATCTCTTGTGTTTGAATCGATAATCAACAGAGTGTTATGACGTCATTTCGGCTTCCCATGGCCTCATCAGACACTCTGGCTAAATACAAAATCAAACACGGAAGGTCAACGAACGTTTTCTAATTATTTCCCTCTCGAGTGGTTAGCGTACAAAGGTACCATCTACTTTGATAACCGTGAACGAAAACAATTTAATAATATCGTTTTCTATAACACAGCAAAAGTCTTAATGTATTCGTTTTTGTCCCTGTGTTTCAGTCTATGTTTTTGATTTCTCAATGTTAACTTCAATGGCCTCACAGCTCATGCCGACCAAAGTTGTGTGATGATAATAGCCCAATAAATAAAATAAATAACTTTACTGGGGACCTGATGATGAGCAGTAAATTGTATTGCTCGAAAGTCACTAGTCAAGCAAGTTACTATTAAAAAGATTGTGAATTAAGTTTTCTTTTTTTTTTTGTTAGAAGTTGTGTTCGGAGAGTAAATATATTTGCTATTTTTTTCAAACCGTGGGTATTTTGTACTAGAATCTATAATGTATGCGAATACACTTACCTACACATTGAATGCAACAAAAATGATGTATTTAAGGTCTTGTGGTGTAATATATTACGGTTAGTGTGATGATGATGGCAAATAACATAATATTTTTAAAGGTAACTCAGTTGATAGATCCAAAATCAGTCTCCTGCAACGGATAAAAGAAAAAACGTAACTTACGATGAAGAACTTATATTAAGGCATGTTTTGTTTGAAATCAATGTTTCAAGCACATTTTTGTGAATTTTTTGAATCTGGTAAAATTATTTTATTTTTAAATTAAATAAACATATTAAGTACAATTCAAAGAATATTCAACAAAAAATTTGAGGCAAAATTTTGAAAAATAAGCCAACAATGGCACATTTTTACAAACAGCTCCAAAAATGGATTTTGCGGTGGACATCAAAACTCGTCATTGGGTCATATTAAATTAAAATTCAAAAATATTTTATTAGCTTGTGAGTTTATGGAGGTAAAGCTGTCGAGTTTTTTAATTTTTAACGTTTTGCAATTTTTGGTATCACTCAGAAGTCAGAACTCAGAAGCAGAAACGAAATTTTTTGAAAAAAAACAGGTGAAATTCAACTTATTGTTGTTAAAGAAACAAATAAGCAAAAGGCAAAAAATATCTATGGCGTTACCTCATGAAATGTCTAAAGAAAATCTGTGCAAAATTTCAAGTGGATCGGTCGAGTAGATTTTGAGTTACAATGTCCACCGCCTTTGAAAAAAGCTGTTCTTTTTTGTCTGTCAAATCGTAAAGTGATGCAAACCGGAATACGTTTTTGAATCTCGGAATAATCTACAACAGAGAAGGGGAACAGCTTCTGAACATTTCTTGTCTCAGTGATTACTCACTGAGTCGAAGGTAGGGATATTTAACATGCTGTATCTCCTGTAATTTTGCTCCGATTCAATCTGAAATATTCTGAGAGTATTCTTGAGGTTATACATATACCCAAAAGTATCAAAATTTTTAATTAAAATGGCATTATTTTATTGTGACATTTGACCTCTATCCAGACTTAGTACATTTTATTTCGCATTCTTCCAGAACAGATATTTAATAGACATGTTTGTTTCAGCGGAGGGCTCTCCAACCATCTGTTCCACGTCTCTCTTCCGGACTCTCTAAAGACGGCTGATGCCAACGTCGAGCACGAACCCAAAGACGTTCTGATCCGTGTCTATGGACAAACCCACGGAGAAGGCGCATTGGAGGC
Organism: Diabrotica virgifera virgifera; assembly: GCF_917563875.1. Lineage (NCBI taxonomy): Eukaryota > Metazoa > Arthropoda > Insecta > Coleoptera > Chrysomelidae > Diabrotica > Diabrotica virgifera. Next base: position 197,373,733 of record NC_065445.1, on the reverse strand, counting down.
CCTCATCACCGAATCAGTAATCTTCACCTTACTCTCTGAACGTAATTTAGGACCAAAACTGCACGGGATTTTCCCCGGAGGAAGAATCGAACAGTACATCGATGCCAGGCCTCTTTTAACCAAAGAGTTGTCAGACGAACGACTGTCGGTATCAATTGCCAAAAAAATGGCAGCTATTCATTCGATGGAGGTAAGTTTTTGAATGGTTTTCATTAATCACTTTCTTTTTAGATTTTTAAATTTTCGAGGTAAAGAAACATTTATTTCTTTTTCTTTTAAGTTTTAAGTCTTTTTTGGTTTCCGTCAAGCCCATGGTTTCAGTTTTTTGCGACATTTGGATGGAAAAATTCACAGATTTTCACTAAAACCTTCCACTATTCCACGCTATTATACGCTGTAAAAATAAGCTAAAGTCTATTATTCGTTTTTGCAGTATAAAGAAGGTGCTTTTTTCTGCACAAAGCGTATTTACACTAATATCTTCAAAGTCATATCAAGATTTAAGAAGAAGAAGTTAGATCAAAGATGGAGGGCAGTTAAATTAGAACTAGCTCTACAGGGCTAACAGATATCAGGAAAATCATAAAGAGCATTGACTATTTTTAGTCTAATTGGTCTTAGACTTCAGATGGTAACAAATATGCTGACTGGAAACTGAAAACCTCACACCATAGGTAGAGTAAATGGTGTAGGAAATGCCAAATAAAGAAAGAAATTACCATGGATGCCCTTCATGAGATAGATGTTTCTAAGATTCTAAATATTATTATTTTTTAATTGAGTTAAGTTAAAATGTGAATTTTTTCATCTTTCATCTGAGAATGTTTCTTATCGTACACATTTCAAAATTTACTTCGTATTTAAGGCATTATTATAATTTTATATTTTTGTTGGGAATAAACCATAATTTTAATTTAAAATAAGTTTATTTGTCGTTTCGATTTCCACTTCGGAAATTGTTCTCAAAATACAAAACATTAATAAATTAAAGAAATTAATGAAGCGGCTCTAATTATGTTAAATGAAACCAATTACTAGAATGCAGTAGGATCTGGTTACTCATATTAATAGAGGAAATTAATAGGAAGAAAACACCACCATTAGTAAGTCAATAACATATCGAGAATACATCATTTTTGGTTTAAAATAACATACATATAAAATAAGAGTTCGATGTTACTATTGAGAGTAAAGTAAATGTAAAACCAAATACTTACCATGTCTGGATATTATTATAAGGTTTTTTTCGTCATGATTTACTATGGGATCAGTAACAGGAGAATTTTACTATCATCATTGTATTTGGTTGTATTTTTAAAGAAAAATAACATGATTTTTCTGATGGGTATAAAGTTGATTTTATGTAACCGAATGAACTGTCTTCCAATATGCCTTTAAACAAATTTGAAGGGTGCCAGGCGGAATTTTTGGGCAGAAATTGTTTAAACAATTTTTTTAAACAAATACAATCATGTTTTATTGCCCTGGAACATATATTTTTAGGTTTTTTTTGGATCATTATAAACAAGAAAGGTATCTTGTAATTTTTCCTAAAAATGGATAGTTTTCAAGTTAGGCGATTTAAAATCTGAAAAATGTGAAAATACGCATTTTCGAGGCTTAAAAACTCATATCTAAATTAGTATTTTTGAGGTTGCCAGATACTTAAATTGAAGATTAAACATTCAGCTTCAAGATTCTGAAGAGTGATCGCGTCTAGCCTTAATTTATGGCATTGTTTTTAATTGTTAAATATGCGTGTTTATCCGATTTTTTTACCGGTGCGGCGCGCTCTTTTTCAAAAATCTCCTATTTTCATCCGAAAAATATTTTTTCTAGATTCTTTGGGATATTCTAAATAAAATAACTTTTCTGACATTTTTCTCAAAAGTTAGTAGTTTTTAAGTTATAAGCGATTTAAAATCCGAAAAATTACAAAAGTTCATTTTCGAAAAGTTCATTTTCGGATTTTAAATCGCTTATAACTTTAAAACTTAACTTTTAAGAAAAATGTCAAGAAACTTATTTTATTTAGAATATCCCAAAGAATCTTTCTTATATAATAAAAAAATCAGATATACATGCATATTTAACAATTAAAAAACAACGATTTAAATTAAAGGTAGACGCAATCACTCTTCAGGATCTTGAAGCTGAATGTTTAAACTTCAATTTAAGTATCTGGCTACCTCAAAAATACCAATTTAAATATGAGTTTTTGGGCCTCGAAAATGCGTATTTTCGCATTTTTCAGATTTTAAATCGCCTATAACTCGAAAACTATCAATTTTTGAGAAAATTTACAAGATACCTTTCTTGTTTAGAATGACCCACAAAACTTAAAAATATATGTTCTGAAGCAGAAAAAGGTGAATTTGTTTAAACCATTTCTGCCCAAAAATTCCGCCAGGCACCCTTTAGATTTGTTTAAAGGGGACATTTTTGAATAGGAATCCACAAAGAAACCGAATCAGAAATTTTTCCAGACGGGAGCGGTTTCACCACATGGACTGTGCAGCCCAAAATTATTGACAATATAATTTTGAAGTCATCTACTTTAAAATGAACATTAAATTATTAGAATAATTTTTTATCAAGTAACAAAAAAAAAATAAAAACAACATTTGTTTAATTTATTAATGTTTTGTATTTTGGGAATGATTTCCGAAGTCGAAATCTAAACTTCAAATATAAACTTTTTAAAGTAAAATTGTGGCTTATTCAGAATAGAATAGGTTCAGATCAATATTAAGGCATTATTATATTAACTAGAAAAAAATAAAGAAACATTCTCTTTTTATCATTGTTATACCGATATTCTACGCTTCAGCCCTGATAATACTCATTTTCATTAAGACGTAAATAGAATTGTTTATTGTCATTTAATTATGTCGACCGAAGACTAGCAAGATATAAATATGATATAGCTTTATGAGAAAAATCCCTCACCTATAAAAGAAACCGGGTCAGGGACTGGTCACTACGTTATTGATAGATTCGTTTTCCTTGATTGACCCTACATCGAATTATTGTGTTTCTTTGTGTTTCGAGTCAAAACAAGAGTTCTATAAAAAGAAATACATACCTATATCAAATAACTGATTTATTTATTTCTTGCATTTTAGAATTTTGTGATCCGTGTTCCAGTGCCATAACTTTTGAAAAAACTGAAATGTAAATGTGTTTTCGGTCTCTAAAAACCAGTTTTTTCCAGGTACTTTACGTATATGATCATATCGTATCGTATTAAAGGGCCAGGTCTTCCTTTTCCACTCCATGCATCTCATTTGGTTGTTCTTTTTGTTCTTCTGCCATTGTTCGTCATAACCACTTGCCATGCCCATCTCTATCTTGATCTTAAATTTTTGTACTTTTTTTTCCATTTTTTTGCATTCTTCGATCGATTCCATCGATTCTTTTCCTATCTGCTGTTCGAATGGTCCACGTTTTAGAAACATAGCTAAATTTTGGGAAACGCAGTGTTCGTACAAGATTCATCTTAGCGTTTTTTATTGTGCGTTTGTTTGTCCACATTTTAGTGATGTTGGACTGTTAGACATAGTAGTTATACCGGTACTCCCTAAATAAAGCTTTTTTCACACATTTTCACATTTCTTTTTATCTCACAACTTAATATGTATATGTTTTCCATCTTTCGCGTTATTTTGCCGGTTATTAGCGCGCTCGTCACTGTATAGTATGCCATTGTCGTGTGTTTCATTTTTATCGGTTTTTAGTTTATGTCCAGTTTAATAGGCTCCAGGACTTTGGGTATATTTAATCCTTCATAGAATTCTTCGACTATGTTCATGATTTCATTTTGGTCTGTGGTTCTTTTATTGTTGTTTCTTTGTAGCTGAATAATTTATTGTACATCTTTTCTTAAAGCTTCTTTCCAATACTTTCTTCGATGTATTTTTTTTACTTTTAGTTAAAACTGTAACAGAATTCTTTATTGTCCGAGACTACTATTTTCCAAATGCCTTTCAATATCATTGGAAATGGTAGAAAAACAGTTTTTCTTTTTTCATCTTTTATTATTTCAATTATATTGAAAACTTATATGAAACCAAGCATCTTTTATTTTTCAACATTTCTTTGTAGAATTTGTTTATTACATTCGTCTTTCTGTGAACATTTTCCAAAGTCCATTGCCTGACTATCATAGATTTTTCAAACACTTTACAATAAAAAATTTGTTAGATACAGCTTTTGTCCGCGTGTTCATTTTCTTTTATCAGATTTCTTTCCAATTGCATACATTTGCACAAAATAGTTTTGAAATATACTCAAGATAATGTTCATGCATTGTATACACACTTATCACTTACAGAAAAAATAGTAACTACTGATAACCTTGGAAAAGGTGTTATCGCCATCCTGTGGTTTCTATACATTGATCAGATATTTTTTACACAATATCAGTAGAACTTTTATCGCCAATTAATTATAAGATATGTGTAAAAATGTTGGCATGTTAATTACTGATATGTATGTAATATACTTTCTTCATTCCTTCCTTTTTCACAGTTAAATTTTGCTGCATGTTTTAATATTTTTATCCTAAATCGTTTAAAAACTACTCCCAATAGACGTCGTATTTGAATATGCGTACACTTCTTCTTAACCTACATAATATTTGATTTAGACGTTTTTTCAACTAGTCTATATTTGTCCACTGCTGAATGTAGGCTTCCCGTAAAATTTTCAACTTATATCTGTCTTGAGATTCTTGCATCCAATTTGTGGTGATGCGATCATCTGTCCATCTAGTCGGTGGTCGTCTCTGCGTCGATATGCCTCTTGTCTTGGTCGCCATTCCAGAATCTTTCTGGTCCATGTAATCATCCGTCAATCTGGCAACATGTTGGGCCAGGCTCATTTAGCCTTGGCTACCTATTATTTCAACTGCATTCAGCGGCAATTTTTAATCTTTTTTTGCTACAGAATTGGCGATTTATCATGAGAATTTCTCTCGGTTTGTTTCTATTTATATAATTATCTTTATGATATTTGCGATAATTACTTCATCCGAGTAATCCATAAATTCGAGTATATTACTTCATACACTCCACATCTCTCAAGGACATAGAGATAATCACATAATCTAATTAATATCAATAAAGGTAATGATGCAGTAAATTATAAGTGGCCTTGTTATAAATACAATATTTATTTTTAAAAAATTCCACAACCTTTATGGTTGAATTATATCGAAGGTGCTCTCCTACAGCTCTATGGAATACGTTTAATTAAATGATTTTTTTAGTTTACTTAGTTCCTGTAATTCACACTGGAGCGTAGGATATTCATGAATATGTATTCTCTTTATCGGCATTCTGGAGGATTTAATCTAAAGTATCCTGCTCAATAGCTCATCAGGTATCCTGTATGATGCCGAATTGATCACCACTTTGTCTTCATAATCTCCTGTATAATCCTATTTTGATCTCATAATTCGCAAAATTCTTCTTTCAAGATCACATTTATATTATTATGTAAAATCCAAGGCCAGTTGTATGAGGCAGTTTCTTAGCACATTATATGAGGAGCAAATTAATGATACATTATTTTTACTAAATTAAGTCTGGGAAGTCTGATCTGGGAAGACGTAGTGATGTAAAATCTGTCACATTTTATCCCTGATATAGTTCCAAGACAGGTAGATTGTTGACTATCATGTTTGTTTCTATATTCGCTGTCCTGGTTGTATTGAAAGCAGCTTTAAACAATGTTGCAGCCAGTTTTCCTTGCCCAATTAACCAATGATGTTCTTCTTAGACAGAATCTACAAAAACGAGTTTTTTGCACTTTGTTCTAAAATTATAAAAGTCGAATCTATAGTCGATATGTATAGTTGTATAGTCCATACATCTTTCGTGTTTGCCTTCAGTTGTTTAAGGTCTTCCTTTATTGTTGTTTCATTGGGCACTCAATCTTTCACAATGGTTTAGTCTTGAGATCGTTTGAGGTTGATAGAGAATCAAAACGACTCCTTCACTTTGCAAGTATTTACATTAATAATTATAAATAGCAGGTTAACGGAAGTCATTAATGACGTAATGTATTGTTTTCTATCGTTATCAAACTTGCGATTATTACAAACAGCAAGTGCAGGTTTAATTTGAAACATTTGAACTTTAGACTGATCGAACCATTTTTGTGACTATAATAACTGGTATTTTCTGATAATAATTTATTATTAATGATTGTCATTCTTATAATCGTATGATTATTTTTATAGTCTAAGAGTCTAAGCCGTACGTAATTATCACCGACATTGATTTCGTAAAACAAGTAATTATCACCGAAATTGTTTATTGTTCAAAATACAAAATTTTCTTTCGCATAATATCTTTTAACCAAATATCCATGCATTTTTCGATTACCAGCTTCTTCAGACGTCGAGAAACTTAAAATTCGTCGAGAAATTTTTATGGACGAGTATGAAATATATGGATAATTCGATGTTTTGAATGCACACAATCTTTCTGGTTTGAGGCAATTTATTGGGAGCCGTACCTTTTACCATCATCATCATCAACAACTCTTCCATCCATAGTCGATATAAGCCTCCCCTACCTGTGTTCATTAATTTCTGCTCATTGTTTTTTTCATCCATTCGTGACCAGTCATTCGCATGATGTCATCAGTCCATCTTGTTTGAGGTCTGTTTTTACTTCTTTTGCTTGTCCTTAATTGCCATTCAAGAATTTGCTTCGTCCAACAGTTGTCTTCCATTCTTCCTATGTGCCCTGCCCAGTTCTTTTAACGTGGCAAACTTTTGGATTACATATATGTTACTTTTGATTGTTTTCTTATTTCTTCATTGTCTTTTTCACGGGACAGTGTCCCGTTATCACTTTGAACATTTTACTCTTTCACAGTTTTAGATAAAGACTTTGTATACCAGTGCGTGTATCAATATCAGTAATTTCAGTATTTAAGTGTTTGGTCTAAAGAAATTATAGATCAATTACTAGAAAACCTTTCCTACTTAATACCACTAAAATTTATGAATAGCTTGAAATAAACAAATTTTTGCACACTATCATTAAAAAATCCGGTCAACACTTTTATTTTTCCATATTGCTTATAATCTTAGTACTTTTCCCGCTACAGAGAAATTTTTGAAAGTATTTAATGGTGTAAATGACGTACAAAACGATCTTCATAAAATTGTACTGATCAGACGATTTTATCTAGTGATAAATTATGATAATCTTTGTGATAAGTGAGAAGTGTACTTCTAATTGCTTTATAGTGGGAAAAATATTATGATTAGTTTACATTAAGCGTACCATAAGACACCAGCAGACGTTCTGCACATCTACTACTTTCTATTGAATTTTGTCGTACATTAAACGAGACAGAATAGAATCAACTAAAACTGGTTTCCTGAAAAAATATTTCTAAAACAAATGCAATAAGAAGTAACAATAATAGAACTCCCAGTACCAAAACTAATATTTCCAATTACTATATTTAAATATCTGTATTATATTTAATAAAACTCTGCATTTTTTGTAGTTACACCTTTTTACTATAGATTTTATTCATATAACTCGTATCCCTTTAAAAAGAAACTCGTTCCGCCGCTGGCGATTGAGTCTATTTCAATTTTCACGTTTTCAGGATCTTTAACATGTTATTATTCAATTGTTTGAGTCAAATTTCCGATCTCCAGTGAGGTAGAAAAGGGGTTTACTATGATTTATTAAAGATTTTCAAAATGTCTAAAAAAACATTTTTTGAGGCCTCGGGATAATCTGTTAAAGTCTTATTTTACTAGTATTGATGAATACAGCAACCACTTGTTTATACAACAAGCAAGTCTTTTGTTTCTATTTTAAAATGATTTTACTCCACTGCTAAAGACTCGCCTAATCTACACATTTCAAAAAGTTCCTGATGAGTTATCAAGCCAGCTTTTAAGATGATTCTGCCAGAAAATAATTATTTTGCCATCAGCAAATCCTTCTTACCTTATATTTTGGGATATACCGTTTTAATGACATTTGAATGATTGATTGATAGGTAATTAAGCTAATTTGGGAAGTGTGAAGCTTAAAGTTTTAATAATAAGTGGGGATTAATAGTCTAATAATATGGAATTAAATCACAAATGATTATATTCACGTTTTCAGGATCTTTAACATGTTATTATTCAATTGTTTGAGTCAAATTTCCGATCTCCAGTGAGGTAGAAAAGGGGTTTACTATGATTCATTAAAGATTTTCAAAATGTCTAAAAAAACATTTTTTGAGGCCTCGGGATAATCTGTTAAAGTCTTATTTTACTAGTATTGATGAATACAGCAACCACTTGTTTATACAACAAGCAAGTCTTTTGTTTCTATTTTAAAATGATTTTACTCCACTGCTAAAGACTCGCCTAATCTACACATTTCAAAAAGTTCCTGATGAGTTATCAAGCCAGCTTTTAAGATGATTCTGCCAGAAAATAATTATTTTGCCATCAGCAAATCCTTCTTACCTTATATTTTGGGATATACCGTTTTAATGACATTTGAATGATTGATTGATAGGTAATTAAGCTAATTTGGGAAGTGTGAAGCTTAAAGTTTTAATAATAAGTGGGGATTAATAGTCTAATAATATGGAATTAAATCACAAATGATTAGAATCAAAATGAAATTTTACATTTTTTTGGTGTTTCGGTTTCTAATCCTGAAATCGTTTCCAAAAATTTTTTGTTATTATTCATAAAAAAATTGAAAACGATTTCCGGATAGGAAATCGAAACCTCAAAACAAATGTAAAACGTAATTTCCATTGCAATCGATTGTGGTTTAACCCTATATAAATACAATATTTAATTTAAACATGCCACAAAGTTCATAGCTTCAGAAATTCTGTAAGTGGGGATTAATGTAATAAGGGCACATTTCAATCGCAAACCAAATCTACTGATCCTTGTCATATTTGTCAATGTAGATTTTTAAAGTATGTTTAAAGTTAAAGCTTTGCTATCATCCTAAATATCTTAGTTAAGTGGGAATTGATATAACAAGTGTACGATTCAATTGTAAGAAAAGATTTACTGATTCTTATCATATTTGTCAATGTATTTTTCAACAATTTTTTAAAACTTGAAACTTTGTTATCGTCCTGAATATCTTAAACATTTAAAACTACCTAAAAATAAAACGACAGTATATTCAGTATAGTTAATTTTTGAATTCTATAACTTTGTAAGCTAGAAACTCATCGGCATTTCATGCCGAATCTAAAAATACTCTGAAATCTCTTAATGCATTTGTTTAATGTTTTTATTTTAGGAAAAACCGTTTTTTACTGATATATAGTATGCGGCAAAATAAACAGTACTGAAATGAATATTGAAATGTTTGAATATTTATATATTTAGTATACTGAATATACATGATATAGCCTTGTAAACATTATACACGACGACGTTCTCGATAAAACAGATGTTCAAGATGCCCTCGGGCACGAAAAAATCTTTAATTCTCGTCCTTAATTCCGGAATGTCACACGGTGGATCCGTCTGCCTCTTTCAGCATTCCAGATATGTACGCATCAGGTGGCGTTAGGGCTGGTGAGCGGCGATCTCCCAAAATGATCACACAGTATTCGAAGAAACTCCATGGCTGTTTAACAGGTTGCCTCGTCCTGCTGAAACCATTGTTGATTTTAAGCTTAGACCCTTAGACACGTAAAAAGCACTTCACGATAAAACAATTTTCTGCAAAACTGAGAACCATCCTGAAGCAGCTAACGTTAACACGACATTCACATACGTTATAACGACTCACGTTCGGAAACCACTCAGTACATTTCGGCGCCTGACACATACAAATTTGAGGCATACGCATTCCAGTACTATTTATTTTGCCGCATACCATACATACACTTTTTTTTTAAAATAACCTTATGGTACGCTTAGATATTTTTCATTTTGATCCAACCATGGGCTGACAAAATATTTTTTTTGCATTCTATCACACATATGTGGTATGTGATTGTTATGTTCTAGCAAAATTGCGACAAATTGCGTGCCATTGGCTGCCCTTAAGCCGGCCCTCTGGGCTGTCAAATCGACGGACGAAATAAAATCGTAGGGAAATATAAATCATACCTAAAAACTAGCAACCACGTGTTTTTTGCACTTTTTGTCGTGGGTTTTTTATAAAAGGTATAAACACTTTCAGTGTTTGTGCGCTCAGAGCTTGACCACACTCGCTTTTTGGGTTTTGAGCTTCGTTCACCTTATCATCTCATTTTTTTTTCATAATTACTTAACGAAAACTGATAGTTTATATGTTTCTCGATTTGACAAGTGTTATAAACTGCTTAGTTTTATATAAACAATATGGATATAACAGCATGGTACATTGGTATATGTTTTAAACAACCTCTGTTTTCCTTCTGAAAACTTGTTTTTTTTTCTATAATCAAAGAAAAAAATCATTGCGTGCATGAATGCTTTCCCATTCTTACATTTTTTTTATATTTGAATATATGATCATTGGAATCGAAGAATACTGAATTTCATTTCAGATTATAAAAAACACTTTTGGGGTGTTTTTTAAATTGTCCAAAAGGTACCCAGAAGTTCTCATTATTAATTATAATAAGCAATTTAAGTACAATTTTTGGACTTAATCTCCTTTAAGCTAAATCTAGTTGTAGAGTAGAATAGCATCTATTAAGTTCACTGTCTAACAGTGTACACTTGGTTTCAAAACGTAAAAGTTTCAAAGAGTCTAAGGCTTTTAAGCTAAGGCGATACATTTTTGGCAAAGTAACGTAAGTGACATTTTTGGCGAAAATCATATTTTTCCATTAAACTAACACTATTATTGTTTAGAAGGTACTGCCAAAGTGTAGTAAGCCTAGAATTACTTTAAACATAATATTTATGTATAGGCTTACTACACTTTGGCAGTGCCTTCTGACCAATAATAGCGTTAGTTTAATGGAAAAACATGATTTTCAAAAATGTCACTTACGCTACTTTGCCAAAAATGTATCGAAGGACAATATAGTTAAGTTAAGGTTGAAGATCACAGATACTTTCTAAATCATTCATAATTTATAGCTCCTTTTAAACCAGTCATTTGTCTCCAACTATATTTGGTATTTTAAGGTTATGACATCAGTGCTTTCATATTATGGATTGCTACGAAATATATATACATGGTAATTTATAAAGTAAGTCGACTTGTACGATACTTGCGAGTCATGTTTAAACAAAAGCAGTTTATAACAATAGATATAATACCAGTTGAATGTCCTCATATCTACAATGAGATACGTAAACGTTAATAATAGTGCTAAAAAAATCAGTAGTATGACGAAATAGATTAACATAATGGAAATGTTTATATCCTTTTCTATATACAGCTCAATAGAAATATACGTGTGGTTGGTTTACGAGATGATTTTTGGACTGAGAGCGGATCCAAGGTTGAGGATGGATAGTGGTACTTCAGTACTTCAGCAGCTGTTGGAGATATCTACGTATCAGCCTCGTTTGCACCACACGTTTGTTTCTGGTGAGCTGATGTAGAAATGATTTAAGAGAAATTTGGCAGGTTTTTCTGGAGGAACTTTCTAAATCTTGTGTTTTTCCTTAGACGCCGGAATATTTTTCTGTCAGATTTCATGAGTGTACTATACTAATTAAATAGGCAAAACATTTGCATTCATTTTTTTCTTATGTTCTGCAACCTTCATTGGTGATTTTTTTTCTGAATTTTTCCCCTGATTTTCTACTCTTTCAATTGTATTTACTACTCTCTTCTCAATGGTTCTAGTAAGTCTTCTAACCCAGTTAGTTTTATAACGTTAGAATCTTCTATTGCTTTAAGTTTGAATGATTCTCTTATTGTTTTTTGCGTCCCAAGAGCTGTATTTTCTTTTAGCCTTAGCTCATAAAATTTGGCATGCTGTTGCCTGTTTCAACATACAACAAGTGTTCTATAGCCATGTAGGTGTGTTAAAGATACCCAATTCTTAAGATGGTCGTTTTATCTGTGGATCCAAACTTTCTCAGGACCTCGAGTTCGAGAAAAGAAACTTAGTTTCCATTATATCCAAATACCTTTACATAGAGTGAACACGTATAGTATACTGATAGGGACATTGACATTATTACAATATAACATAGAGTTCCATTTAATTTGGAGTAAATTTCAATTGTTTTTTTATTTCATGTTCCAAACTTTTTAAATAATGATTAAATTTAAGATAATTCTAAACAATTGGAATATGCTCTTTCTACCACTTTAGTGATAGGCCTGTTTATACATACATTATCAAAATTATGATAACTTCTTCTTTATTCTAAATAAAAATGGTTTCAAAATGCATGTATACACAAGCCATTCCACTTTCTTTAGATTAAGTTGATCGAGAAACATTGAACCCACATATACTGAGTTTTAAGATTCCCTTTCATTCATCCATCTTTAAAAAAGCTTCCAATAAATTCAACAAGACATTTTTGCAGAAAACACGTAGTTTAAACTAAGATAATCAAGTATTTTGCTACACCGACACCAAATTTCAACTGGTTTTCAACGGTTTTCAGGTACCTCTACACAAAGCTCCCGAATGGATCTGGAACACTCTCGATAGGTGGTTGAACAGTTTGAAGAACATGCAACTGACCAACATGCCAGAAAGCACCAAACACATCCTGGAAAAGGTGAATTTCGGGTCGGAAATCGAATGGCTGAGAACCAGATTGGAGGGCGAGAACAGTCCTGTTGTTTTTTGTCACAACGACATGCAAGTAGGGAATATATTGTTGCCCAGAGATGCTGAGCTGGAAAATAATAATGACGAAGAACCAAAACTCGTAATAATAGGTAAGTTAAAATACAATCTAAACTTTATCAATACTTTTGAAAGGAATATATTGTGAAGGATATTCAGACCTATCTGCACCAATAGTATGTGGAGAATAAGGTTCAATCACTAGTTATTTCAATGTTACAAAGAACTCTCTGTAGTAAGTTATGCAAAAATACAAAGCTTGCGTTGTTCAGGTCACCTTATAAGAATGGATGACAGAACACTTACTAGAACGCTCAGTGGAACTATGGTGAGACGTCGGTCAGGAGGCACACCAAAGAAGAGGTGGATAGACGAAGTAATAATCGATACTAAACAGATATTAGCAGCTTTACATCTAGGCCATGCCTCAGGCTTACAACCTGAGCTCTTTACTCTTGCCTAGCCTGATCTGTTTACATCCAGAGCTATTTCTATGTCATTTTGACGGTAAATTGCCTAGCAGTAGTAAACTCCCTAGCACTATGCCGCCAACTCCAACATTAACACTCTGTATGAGGTTACATCTGGCATATCGTTCACCGTATGGAAGCAAGATATACTAAACTTCGTCTAAGAAGAGTTGGCGAGCGGTATGTCAGTTGTAACCTCATTCAGAGCGTTAGTTCTGGTGGTGGCGGCATAGTGCTACGGAGCGGTAGGGATGGCGGTTTTTGACAAAACACCGGTTTTCGGTTATACCGGTTTTTTGCTTACGGTTTAACCCAGCGGTTCTCAACCTTTTTTACTCAGCGACGCACTAACGTACTCCTTACAGATTCGCGACACCCTTATATGTACAAATTTTTGCTAGTGGTAGTTAAGTCAGCGTTTCTCAACCTTTTACCCTTTGCGACCCAATCTTCCATAATTATTTTCGCCGCGCCCCCCCTCGTTCAATAATTTTGACAAAAAACAGTAAAATCTTACTTTTTAGTATTGAGTGCTCTTTATGATTATAACTCCTATTCAGTGTTCATGTGTATTTTATTTTTTATTTTGTCAGAGTTTTGTTTTGCTTCGATTTTAGTAAATTAGTTAATGATGTTAGTGTATTTTTTATATGCTCACGCCCCCCCCCCCCATTACTAAAAGCGCGCCCCCCTAGGGGGGCGCGCCCCACAGGTTGAGAAACGCTGAGTTAAGTACAGTAAACAAGAGCTCCCGCTTTGCGCAACTATTCATAACGCAAGTTATATCGGTTAAATTTTAAAAACAGTTAGAGAGGAAACAATTACGGATTGGCACTTTATTGATTGGTATAACGTGGTATCTAATAGTTAAAAAAATTGTTGAATGCATGATTGGTATATTATAACAAGTAAAAATATATAAATAAAAATATCGTATTCGTAAATCTCGCGACACACCTGATAGGTTCTTCCGACACACCAGTGTGTCGCGACACGGTGGTTGAGAACCGCTGGTTTAACCTGGCGGTTATAACCGGCCAAAAAAACCGGTTTTTGGAAAAACCGGTTTTCGGTTTTTTTAATCCAATAGGTTACAAAGTTACATTTACAATACGCTTTAGTTTGCGATACTTCATTCGACTAGATATCAATATGATCAAAATTAGTACTATCGAAAGAACATGTATTACTTTTAACACGTTTGTAGGTATATTTGTAGAATAGGTAAATACATTTTAACTCATTTAATACTTCCTGTATGAGTGTATCGTTTTGAAAACGTAGCGAAATTCTTGGAGATTCGTATTCGTAATCAGTAATTCGATATTCATAGTCAGAGCATTATTTTTTCTAATCAGAAAAAGTCATTCACCCACTTTCAATGTCAAGAGTTAAGTGTGAAAAATAGATGATGTTTGCGTCTAATTCAACCAGATCACTTTTTATGTAAATATTATGATTACAAATACCTTTTCAAGGAAATATTATAATAAAACTTAAGAATTGTTTCTGGCTGATGTGAGATTGCACTTTCAGTTTGCTTGTGTATTTTATAAAATAAAATAAAATTTGAATTATGGTTTTGTTTGGAATACATAATTACTTGAGAATAATAATTATGATTGGGATCCGAAATAATACCTAACCTAATCCTAATCACCGTAAAAACCTAATAACCGGTTTTTACTTTAAAAAGAAAAAACCGGTTATAACCGGGACAAAAAACAACCGGTAAAACCGGTTATTGCGAAGTAAAAAAAACCGGTTTTAGATTTAAACCGGTAGGTTTTTCCCATCCCTACGGAGCGGTATTGCTTTGAACGGACATACCGAACACGTGAAGGTGATTAGGAGAATGCCAACTGATATGTGCATTGACAACATTTTAGAAGATGGTTCGGTAAAGAAAATGGTCAAACTCACAATCTTTTTATTTTGATGTTAAAAAGTGGCTACCGGTTTCAGGACGTACAGGATGTGGGTTTTAATTCTTTGTTGTTATAAACAATACTATAAGATATCAGTTACAAGGAGGTTGCAAGCTAACATGTGTAGATACATCCAATGTTATCATGTAGGTTAATCAATTTGCTTGGTATTTTCAAATATCAAATACTTGTTTAATCCTTAACTACAGACATCCCATTATTACCGCGTAATAACAGATCCCCGGTATTTTTTACCGGTCATTATAAAATATAAAGTTAATAATAAAAAACAAAAAAATTATGCATTATGTGTTTTTTGGAGTCTCTAGATATGGGAAAAATGGTAAAATGAGTGATTTTAATAATATACAAGATTTTTAAAGAATAATCTATTAAACGAGAATTTTGGTAACATTTTTGGTCTATTGAAACAAACGGCCATAAATGTTATGAACAAAAATTTAGACTTTTTTTTTTAAATAAACGTAATATAGAATCGCAAAGTGTCACAAAGAATCATAAAAGAGCATTTACGAAAATTTTTACACCCATGAGAAAAAATCCGCAAGGGGCAAAATTGTCACAGAATTAAATGGCAACTACATTTTTGCAAAGTTGCCTCAAAATTTTTATCTTTAAATTTAACCTTCATTGAAGGTCCAGGATGACTTCCACAGTCCATTTCTTTACTTTTTCTCTAAAAACACAAAAAAATAATATAAACATTTCACATTTATGAATATAGTACCCATTTAAAAATACTTACTTAAAAACAGACATCCGGTAATTTTTACCGGTTAAGATTTTTGATGTGTGCTACAAAAAAAAAAAATATTGAAAATATACACTACACGCTTTGACTAGCACTGTTATACAAACTGCCCGAGAGGTACAGAGACACATGAACTTGTAAGTGGTGGGGTTACCACGAAATCCGCATTTTGGGACAGCCCACCGGTAAAAAATACCGGATCTCTGTAGTTAAGGGTTAATAAATTAACCAATTTTTGTCGATTAATGAATCATATGCTTGTTTGAAATCGATAAAAATAGTGTGACTAGGAATATTATACCCATAGCTAGGGTTACCATAATTTATTAAGGCCAAATCCGGACAGGGGTAGTCCAAGGAAAAAAACATATTTATCCTTGCCCGTGCCTTTTGACACCCCCAAAGTTAGTATTAGTATTATCAGCACAAAGGCAAACTACTTTTGAATCAATAGAGTACTTTTTAATACATTTTAAAAGATGTTCTACTAATATATCAGATGTTTCACCCGGAAGTTCATCAAAAAATAAAAGTTTCACGTTGACACCTTCATTTTGCTTAAAATAACGAACAAATACCGGAGTCAGTTTGATTTGGTTTCTGTTTGAACTATCAATAATTGTAACCGTAATACGATTTGCGTCTTTGAGATCTTCGATTAATTTTTTAAATATGTTTTTTTAAATATTTTTTTTTGTAAAGAAAAAAATCCGGACATTTCTCATATCCAGACGCCAATCCGGGCATGTGTTTCAAATCTCCGGACGTATGGTAACCCTACCCATAGCACATTCTCTCGGTTTGCTTTAGTGTAAAAATACAGTGATGAGCGTGCTAATAACCGGCAAAATAACGTAAAAGATGGAAAACATAATACATCGCGCAACAAAAAGATGAAACTAGTGGAGGTGGATCGTTATAAACGTCTAAATTAACATTATATTACATAATTTCCCACCTTTAGACGTCCATGACTGGAGTATTTTATAAAATTCTACTGTCACAGTGACAATTGTCACACTCCTCTGATACGCCTAAAGGTGGGAAACTATGTAATGTAATGTTAATTTAGACATGTATAACGATCATTTCCACCTCCACTAGTTTCATCTCTTTTTGTTTCGCAATATATTATGTTTTCCATCTTTTGCGCTATTTTGCCGGTTATTAGCGCGCGCATTACTGTATTATCTGTCACTGATCTAGATATTTTCTTGAAAACCACATTGATACTCTCTTATTATTTGTTGTCTCTACTTCTTTAATTTTGCTTGAATCTCTTTGCTAATATTTTGTACAAGGAGTGTATATTAAAGAACAATCAATCCATTTTTGATACATACATTATACTTTTAAAGCAGGTAATAAAGCCTAAACATTTTGTATACACTTCCATTATTCCTTTCTTGCCTTTATTAAAAGATATCTAATATTTGGTAACTGCTGACAGCTACTGAATAAAATTCGCTCCAATGAACGTTTCTTCAAATACAATGGCAAAACATTTGTGAACTTAAAAGATTGTCTTCATGAGTGAGCGTTCATTGTCTTCCACATAAATGTTATTTCTAAAAATATCCAACCTACATTTTTAGGTTTTGATGGAAAATCGATAACTTTATCATTTCGTCGAGTCAATGATGTAAAAAAATATTAATGGGAAAAGTATTTTTTACACAAATATATTTATAAATATTGATTCTGTTATAAATAGATACATGTGACTATTAACCTTTTTATGGAATTATTTATAGATGATAAAATAGTAGGCTTCATAAGCTGTAAACATCAAAGGATTACTCATTCTAACATAATTTAAAAATGTCATCATATTTGTGTGATGTATCTAAACCCCCTTCATTTATCTATTACTGAAAATCCCCTTTGGTTTTTTATAAAGGTACTAAGATAATACTAGAAATGATAGAAGCATTTAATGCGATAGAAAGAGCGGCACAAAACAGTGGCCTAAATATTAATGAAATAAAAACCAAATACATGAAGGCCAGCAAATCGACAGGCCAAAGAGACCTACAGAATCTGACAATAGGAGACTATAACATCGAAAGCATAAATTTTTTTACATATCTAGGTTCACTAGTTACCGCAGATAACAATGTCAGTGAAGAAGTTAAGAGAAGAATACATATTGCTAATAAAACATATAATGGAATAATTAAACATCTAAGATCTAACGTCACGAGAAAAACCAAATGCAAAATATACAAAACACTGATGAAACCGGTCCTTGTATATGGATCAGAGACATGGACACTGTCGAAAAGCGATGAGAACTTATTAGGTACGTTTGAACGAAAAATCCTCAGACACATACAGTAAGGACGTTCGAGTTGGAATAAATTCATTATCCCGAGAAGGGGCGAATTTGTAGAAAAATCCTGAGACAGGTCGATTTTTATTTTTAAATTATGACTTTTTGGTATATATATCTGGGCGTGATGACGTAATCGATGATTTTTTTAAATGAGAGTAGGGGTTGGTTGATAGCTCATTTCAAAGGTAATTCAATTCTCTATTCAGTAATATAAACAATATCCTAACTATTTATAAAGGGTGGCCAAAAAAAATTTTTTTAATTAAATTGATGGAGACAAATAGAAGAATGTATGTAATTTATGTAATTCGAAATATATTTTACTGTTGTCCGAAAACAGGAAAAAATGTTTATTTGATAAATAAATATTGTTTTTCGCTTGAATTCAACATAAAAGCTGCCACCCACCTGCGTCTTAGCAGTTTGAACCATTAATTTAAGCGAAAAGCAATGTTTATTTTCCAAATTAGCATTTTTTTACTGTTTTCTGACAGCGGTAAAATGTATTTTGCATTAAATAAATTACATACATTGTTCTTTTTGTTATTGTTATTGTTAACTAGGTTATTGTTTATATTTCTGAATAGAGAATTAAATTACCTTTCAAATGAGCTATCACACAACCCCTACTCTCATTTAAAAAAAATTATCGATTACGTCATCACGCCCAGATGGATGACGTCACTAGTATGATATAATATGCCAGAAAATCATAATTTAAAAATAAAAATCGACTTGTCTCAGGATTTCTGTCCAACTTTGCCCATTCTCGAGATAATGAATTTATGCCAATTCAAACGTCCTCACTGTATATAAGGGGGTGAAAGAAAATGATGTATGGCGCAGAAGATATGATTTTGAACTATACGCAGCATACAACGAACCCGACGCCGACGTCATAACATCCATAAAGATCGGACGTCTGCGCTGGATGGGCCATGTTGAACGGATGTTGGAGACCGAAACACCAAAACATATAATGAGTCAAACACCAGTAGGGAGAAGGTCAAAGGGAAGACCCAAACTTAGATACATGGAACAAGTGGAACAAGATGAACAAGATCTGAAAACACTTGAGATTACCCACTGGATTTTATTTTATTTTATAAAATACAGAAGCAAACTGAAAGTGCAATCTCACATCACCCAGAAACAATTATTAAGTTTTATTATAATATTTTCTTGAAAAGGTATTTGTAATCATAATATTTACATAAGAAGTGATCTGGTTGAATTAGACGCAAACATCATCTATTTTTCACACTTAACTCTTGACATTGAAAGTGGGTGAATGACTTTTTCTGATTACCAAAAATAATGCTCTGACTATGAATATCGAATTACTGATTACGAATACGAATCTCCAAGAATTTCGCTACGTTTTCAAAACGATACACTTATACTTACAGGAAGTATTAAATGAGTTGAAATGTACCTATTCTACAAATATACAAACGTGTTAAAAGTAATACATGTTCTTTCGATAGTATTACTAATTTTGATCATATTGATATCGAGTCGAATGGAGTATCGCAAACTAGTATTGTTAAGTGTATTTTAAGTGTAACTTTGTAACCTATTGGATTAATAAAACCGAAACCTGGTTTTTCCAAAAACCGGTTTTTTTAACCGCCAGGTTAAACCGTAAGCAAAAAAACCGGTATAACCGAAAACCGGTGTTTTGTCAAAAACCGCCATCCCTAACTGGAAGAACAAAGCAAGGAACAGAACAGAATGGCGGAAAATCCTAGAACAAGCCAGGACCCAAAAAGGGTTGTCGAGCTACTGATGATGATGATGATGACTAACATAATACTGCTTCTGCAGTCATACCGTATTTTTGTTCTACGTTCCGCATCCATAATCTTATTAAACTGTGCCATACACAGAGAACTGAACTACTAGGAAGTAGGCCCAGCACACTGGATACATTTGAATCATACATGTGTACCGTTGCTCAGTCGTTGTAGATGATGGGCGGATTATCCATTCCTATTCTTCTAGTGCCTACTCCACTAATGAATTTTGGCTATAACTTGTCTGTGTGTTTAACCCGGTCCAGTCGCGAATGTTTTTTAACCAGGATATTTGTCGTCTACCAGGACCCCCTTTTTGCTGCGATTGTACTCTTTATAATCAGCTGCAATAATTCGTACTTATCATTTCTAAGTTAGAGCCCCAAACAAGCTTTGTTTCTCCTTTTAATGGTGGTCAAAAGTTCTCTGTGTCTTCCCATTCTGTGCAGCACCAATTCGTTTGTAATATGATCGGTCCATGGTATTCTCATTAAGTCAACATTAACAGTCAAGGCTTCGGTACCATAAAGAAGAATAGAGTGGATTTTAGCATCCGATACCGGATTTGCAGACCCGTGTTGAGCTGCCCCCCCCCCCCACTTGCAAAAATCAAAAAACAAATAGCCCTGATTTATGAGCTATTTATGAGCTCTCATATTCCGCAAACTAAAAATTTTGAGCTCGTTCCACTGAGCAGGAATTTGATACTTTAGTGGGGGGGGGGGGCTGAGTCAGCCCCCCCCCCACTACTTAAAAATAGGAATATTGAATCGGTTTTTGCGGCAGAATTATGAGCTATTTATGAGCTCTTGAAATTATATAGTTACGATTTTTGAGCTCATCCCCTTCACCCCCAAACAACCCTTTAATTGATTTAACTTAAGAAAAAATGCTGAGAAAACTTAAAATATATGGTATTGCGGATATAATTCCTATAGCTTATATACTCTAAGAATAAACTATTAAATCACGTACATTTCGATTATTGAGCTACAACCTCTTCGCAAGAAAACCACCCTATCTTCCCGGCTTAAGAGAAAGTTGTACTTAAAATGCATTAAACTAATTATTTGGCGACTATATATCACTGAATAATTTATAAGCTTCCAAATTACGCGCATTTAAATCAGTAAATTGCAATTTATTTTGTATAGTGCAGTCACTGAAAGTAAAAATCAACGATTATATTCAATTTCGGTGAACCTTCATCGATTTTCACGAAAATTGGTCAGTGGTTAGAGGATACCTCAAGAAACAAAGGTGACATGGTACCTCCTTGCGCCTTTACCCTGAGGGTGGATACCGCCCCTTCTCGGGGGTGAAAATTATTTTATAAAAAATAACTGCACAAATCTATAAAAGAACAAATTATAAGCAAAATTTATTATATAAAGTTATTAAAATAAATCAATACTTTTTAAGTTATTAAAGATAAAAATTTTAATTATTCGTGAAAAAAATGCATGTTTTAAAGCGGTTTTTCGTAAATCACTGAAAAACTATAAGTTTTTACAAAAAAGTTAATAGTAGTTTAATTCGTATAGCCTATATTCTAAGAATATACTCTTAAATCACGCGCCTTTCGATTATAGAGCTACAACCCCTTCGCAAGAAAACCATCCCATATTCCCGGCTTAAGAGAGAGTTGTACTTAAAATAATTTAAATTAATTATTTGGCGACTACATATCGTTTAATAATTTCTGAGCTTGCAAAATATACGCATCTCAATTATTGAATTGCCATTTTCTTTCTATAGTGCAGTCACTGAAGGTAAAAATCAACTATGACCTTCGATTTCGGTAAATCTCCATTCATTTTCACGAATTCACAATAACAACTGTGGGTTTTAACCTGGGGTATATGTCACCCCTTCTCGGGGGTGAAAATTACTTTATTAAAAATAACCCCACAAATCGAGAGAGGGACAAATTGTAAGCAAAATTTGTTATATATTGTGATTAAAGTAAATCAAGACTTTTTGAGTTATTAAAGACCAAATATTTTAATTTTTGTGAAAGAAAATGCATGCTTTAAAGCGATTTTTCATAAATAACTCAAAAACTGTAAGTTTTTACAAAAAAGTGTTTATCACTAAAATTGAAGCTAATAAAAAATATAATAAATTGCTTACTTGAAAAACCCTTTAATGTTAATTTAAAGTAAGTTATTGATAATTAAATGTATATTTTTTTCTGTGACTGTTCAAATCTAAGGATTCAAGCTTAAATAACGGGAAAGAGATGCATTTTATAACACTTAGGTACTAAATACTTGTGAAAGTACTTAGAAATACCTATCAAAAATGAGCTCCAGAAAAAGTTGATAGCATCAAAATCCGCTCATCAATTTTCATGAAAATGAATGGAGATTTACTGAAATCGAAGGTCATAGTTGATTTTCACCTTCAGTGTCTGCACCATAGAAAGAAAATGACAAATAAATAATTGAGATGCGTATATTTTGCGAGCTCATAAATTATTAAACGATATCTAGTCGCCAAATAATTAATTTAAACTATTTTAAGTACAACTCTCAAGCCGGGAATATGGGATGGTTTTCTTGCGAAGGGGTTGTAGCTCAATAATCGAAAGGCGCGTGATTTAAGAGTATATTCTTAGAATATAGGCTATACGAATTAAACTACTATTAACTTTTTTGTAAAAACTTACAGTTTTTCAGTGATTTACGAAAAACCGCTTCATAACATGCATTTTTTTTCACTAATAATTAAAATCTTTGATCTTTAATAACTTAAAAAGTATTGACTTATTTTATTAACTTAATATAATAAATTTTGCTTTTAATTTGTTCTTTTATTGATTTGTGCAGTTATTTTTAATAAAATAATTTTCACCCCCGAAAAGGGGCGGTATCCACCCTCAGAGTAAAGGCGCAAGGTGGTACCATGTCACCTTTGTTTCTTGACGTATCCTCTAACCACTGACCAATTTTCGTGAAAATCGATGAAGGTTGACCGAAATTGAAGGTAATCGTTGATTTTTACCTTCAGTGACTGCACTATACAAAATAAATTGCAATTTACTGATCTAAATGCGCGTAATTTGGAAGCTTATAAATTATTCAATGATATATAGTCGCCAAATAATTAGTTTAATGCATTTTAAGTACAACTTTCTCTTAAGCCGGGAAGATGGGTGGTTTTCATGCGAAGGGGTTGTAGCTCAATAATCGAAATGCACGTGATTTAATAGTTTATTCTTAGAGTATATAAGCTATAGGAATTATATCCGCAATACGATATATTTTAAGTTTTCTCAGCATTTTTTCTTAAGTTAAATCAATTAAAGGCGTGTTTGGAGGTGAAGGGGATGAGCTCAAAAATCGTAACTATATAATTTCAAGAGCTCATAAATAGCTCATAATTCTGCCGCAAAAACCGATTCAATATTCCTATTTTTAAGTAGTGGGGGGGACTGACTCAGCCCCCCCCCCACTAAATATCAAATTCCTGCTCAGTGGAACGAGCTCAAAATTTTTAGTTTGCGGAATATGAGAGCTCATAAATCAGGGCTATTTGTTTTTTGATTTTTGCAAGTGGGGGGGGGGGGTCAGCTCAACACGGGTGATTTGCAGATTGAGTCTTTGGTTACTTAGAAATTTCCTCATTTTCAAAAAGCTTGCCCTTGATTTCTCTATTCTTGATCGAATTTCTGGTTTCGGATACAAACCTCTAAATATTTCGTGTTTATTACCGTCTGCAGGTCTTTCTCACTTTCAGCGATAATGACTGTATCGTCGGCATAACGAATGTTTTTTTATATTTTCTTTATCTATACACTCTTTATATAACAATTTTTAGTATAGTTGTAATCTTAATATCCTAGCTACCAACTGGTATTCCTCGGTACAGGTAGTCGACGTCCAGAGGAAAGAATAATAACATTTTTGGGAATGGGAAATAAGCCACAATTTTACCAAAAAAATGGAATTTATTAACGTTTCGACGCCCAAGTCGGGTGTCGTTGTCAAAATACAAAATAATACTAAATAAACAAAAATGTTGTTGCTTAGTAAAAAATTCTTCTAATAATTTATTTAATCTGACTCATTTATATCGGCAATTCAGACTATTGCTACTATCTACTTTAAAATGATATTGCCAATATTTATTTATAAATTGCCAATAGTAAGTCATTAACATATCGAGTTAGTACATATTTTCGTTTTATTTATATAATATCTATGTATTATTAATATTATTTATAATTCAAAATAGCTTACATACATTAAAGTCAGAATTTGGTATTATTTTTGAGAGTAAACTAAATATAATAGTCGGAGAGATAGAAGCGAATTTTGTGCGTGATAAGTAATATGGAAAAACTATACGGGGATATGTTGAATTAGTTGTGTACATGACTTTCACCAACGGCCGGAAACCAGAGTTGGGGCCGAGGGTAGTTATAAGGGGTCAAAGTCGCAGATTTTATTATTTTTTTTATGACGCTCATGATCGAGATAGTGCACCAAAATTTGGGAATAAGTAGGTCATGACGTAACTAAGTAAAATCTCTAGGGGCGGAACGCTGCGTGGCCGACAAAGGGTGGGGGTAGGGGTGATTATCAAAAATATAAAGGGTTTTTTTGCGACGTTCGTGAATGAGATAGTGGACCAAAATTTGGGAATAAGTAGATCATGACATTACTAAGTAAAATCCCCAGAGCCGGAAACCAGAGTTGGGGATGAGGGTAGTTATAAGGGGTCAAAGTCGCCGTTTTTATTATTTTTTTTGTGACGCTCATGATCAAGAGAGTGCACCAAAATTTGGGAATAAGTAGGTCATGACGTAACTAAGTAAAATCTAGAGGAGTGGCACTCTGCGTGGCCGACAAAGAGGTGGGGCAGGGGTCAATACAAAAAATATAAGGGGTTTTTTGGCGACGTTCGTGTTTGACAGAGTGCACCAAAATTTGGGAATAAGTAGACCATGACATAGCTAAGTAAAATCCTCAGAACCGGAAACCAGAGTTGGGCATGAGGGTAGTTATAAGGGGTCAAAATCGCCGTTTTTATTATTTTTTTTTGTGACGCTCATGATCGAGACAGTGCACCAAAATTTGGGAATAAGTAGGTCATGAGGTAACTAAGTATAATCTCCAGGGGTGGAACGCTGCGTGGCCGATAAAGGGGTGGGGGTAGGTGTGAATATAAAAAATATAAGGGGTTTTTTGCGATGTGCTAGATTGAGATAGTGCACCAAAATTTGGGAATAAGTAGACCATGACTTAGCTAGGTAAAATCCCCAGAGCCAGAAACCAGAGTTGGGGATGAGGGTAGTTTTAAGGGGTCAATTTCTCAGTGTGTAATATTTTTTTTGTGATCCGGCACAACATTTGTCTCCCACGCAGCGTTCCGCCCCTGGAGATTTTGCTTAGTAATGTCATGATCTACTTATTCCCAAATTTTGGTGCACTATCTCGATCACGAACGGCAAAAGAAACCCCATATATTTTTATACTCACCCCTGCCTACCACCCCTTTGTACCCCAAGCAGCGTTCCGCCCCTGAAGATTTTACTTAGTTACGTCATAACCTACTTACTCCCAAATCTTGGTGCGCTATCTCCATCATGAGCGCCACAAAAAAAAAATAATAAAAACCGCGAATTTTACCCCTTATAACTACCCTCGTCCGCCACTCTGGTTTCCGCCTCTGGGGATATTACTTAGTTAAGTCATGGTCTACTTATTTCCAAATTTTGGTGCACTATCTCAATCACGAACGTCGCAAAAAAACCCTTACATTTTTTATATTCACCCCTGCCCCACCTCTTTGTCGACCACGCAGCATTCCACTCCTAGAGATTTTACTTAGTTACGTCATGACCTACTTATTCCCAAATTTTGGCGCGCTATCTCGATCATGAGCGTCACAAAAAAAATAATAAAAAACGGAACTTTGACCCCTTATAACTACCTTCCTTCCCCACTCTGGTTTCCGGCTCTGGGGATTTTAATTATTTATGTCATGTTCTACTTATACCCAAATTTTGGTGCACTATCTCTATCACGAACGTCGCAAAAAACCCGTTATATTTTTTATATTCACCCCTACCCCCACCCCTTTGTCGGCCACACAG
The DNA here is from genome assembly GCF_917563875.1 of Diabrotica virgifera virgifera. NCBI lineage: Eukaryota > Metazoa > Arthropoda > Insecta > Coleoptera > Chrysomelidae > Diabrotica > Diabrotica virgifera. The sequence continues at coordinate 197,347,561 of NC_065445.1, read as the reverse complement.
CGTTGAGCCCCCAGAGATTTTACTTAGGTACGTCATGACCTACTTATTCCCAAATTTTGGTGCACTATCTCGATCATGAGCGTCATAAAAAAAATAATAAAATCCGCGACTTTGACCCCTTATAACTACCCTCGGCCCCAACTCTGGTTTCCGGCCGTTGGTGAAAGTGATGTACACAACTAATTCAACATATCCCCGTATAGTTTTTTCATATTACTTATCACGCACAAAATCCGCTCCCAGCTCTTAGACTATAAGCCCAAATACTTACGATGTCGGGATAGTATCGCGAGGTTTTTTCCTGGTTTTCCCTCGTGATTTACTATGGAATCTCTAGCGCGAGAATTTTACTGCCATCGTTGCATTTGTTGTCTTTTTAAAGACAGATCACATGCTATGATTTTTTGTGGCGGATATTCTTGACTTATGGTTGATTTCATGTAATCGAATGAACTATCTTAAAGTCGTCCCAGGAACGCAACTCATCAATAATGGCAATATCATTTTAAAGTCTTCTGCTTTAAAATGTATAATACATGCCTGAATTGCCGATATAAATGAGTCGGATTAAATAAATTATTAGAAGAATTTTTTACTAAGCAACAACATTTTTGTTTATTTAGTATTATTTTGTATTTTGACGACACCCGACTTGGGCGTCGAAACGTTAATAAATTAATTTTTTTGGTAAAATTGTGGCTTATTTCCCATTTAAAATAGTTCATTATAAAAATGCCACAAGGAAATAGCTTCAGAACAACATTTTTAGGAAATTTGACCATACTATGTTTATAACGTTTGACTATAATTACATACTATGACTTTATTTTTCAGATTTCGAATACTGCTCCTACAACTACAGATCTTTCGACATCGCGAATCACTTCCTAGAATGGGTCTACGACTACACCCTCAAAGAATACCCCTTCTACAGCGAGGATCACAGCAAATATCCCACAGAAAAACAAAGACTGGCGTTTATTAGAGCCTATTTGCGTGAAAGGGGTTCACGAGAGAACCCGAAGAAGATTCTTAGAGAAGTGGAGGTGTTCACCTTGGCACCGCATCTCTTCTGGAGTGTGTGGGCGTTAATTAATGCCGAAACTTCAAGTATTCCTTTCGGATATTGGGTAAGTTGTGTATAATAGATATATTATTCCCAACTCTGTATTATATCAGTAGCAGATAAACTAGGCTGTTTAATAAGTTTTGTGATTCGATAAGAAAAACACAATTTTATTGTTTGAAATAAACTGTATTATTCACTATAGTCTCCTTGAACATCAATATACTTATTCCAACGAAATTCCAATTTATAAATGCCATCCCTTAAGTGATGTTCCGTGGTGTGGTGGTTGAGTTGCGTGTGTGATCTTATTGACCACGGAAACAATTAAATGAAATTAAAATAAATGTAAAAACAACAGTCAATAATATATTTATTTATTTTGGTAAAAAGTCACGCTTTGCTTATATCTCGTTAGGGTTTGTTATTATTTTTTCGAGCGAGGGTTTTATGAACGACCGGACTGCCAGTGTATCGACTGAACTAGGCCACAACCACTAATATGTCATTATGTGTTCCCACCATATGGCCAGACAAGCGACAAGTGACAAGTTATTAAATCTGGTGTTTTTAAAACTGCAAAGGCATTTTACCTGAAATAGGGATATATTTCGTTTCTTAAAACCTAACAGGCCCTTCCATGCATATGGTTTGTATATTAAGAACGAAACACATGTGAATTTTAAATGACCCATATTATTTCGTTTAGAAACGAAAGTTAATATTTAAAGTTAGCAATTAAAAAATAGTAAAATAATAATTGAAGCGTTTCGCCACAGTGAGAATCTGGAAGGCCTGCAGTATACGCTTCCACAGCTGTCATGCTATCATCATTTGATGGAAAACGCTTTTCACTCATGAATTTTATAGGTAATAAAACAGATGGAAGTCGCTAGGGGCCAAATCTGATGTATACGGTGGATGCTTCAATAATTCGAACTTTTATTCATGGATCTTAGCCATTGTTAAATTGGTCATATGAGACGGTGCAATGTCCTGAAGAAACAAGAGGTTTTCCTTCTGCAAACCAGGTGTTTTTTCACGGATTTTTGCTTCAGCTGGTCTAAAAGGTTACAATAATATCCAGAATTTATTGTTTTACCAGTTTGCAAGTAATCCACAAAGAAAATTTCCTGCATCCCAAAAAGTTGATTGACGCACAAAATCTACTTTATCCTTTCGAAACCACTTTTTCGCCTCTTTTGATTCGGGATGATGGTGATAGACCTGAGTCTCATTCAAAGTGATAACCTCCTAAGTCCATAGGTCCAGCCAGCTGGACAATGTTTACTAATTTATTACACGGTGACTATTCGGGTTGCTATATTGCAGCATATTGGACTTCCTATTTATCAGACAAATTTACTCGTGTGAAAAATTTGACAACAGCGTCTACCTCGGCAGTTTGTTGTTACATGTGGTTAAATTTTTTAAGTTATGATGGTGGCTCCACAAAAATACAGTAAGTTGTAGTGTTTTTCTGTGCTTTACAGTATTGATTGTTTTTAATGTATGTTCCGTGATGATTGGAAGTATTTGTGGTAAATATATATTTGAAAATAATTACAACTGGACACGTCAGTGGTGCTCTATACTTTTTGTCCAGCATTTTGGACATTGGGACTTAGTTAGCAAAATATGTTACCATACTCACGTTTTTTAAGTTTAGTTACAAATAGTAAAAGGATATTGATGGAACGTGAATTAGAGGCTATTTTGACAGGTAACGATTTTTTAGTTAGTGAAGATAGCGATAATGATCAAAGGAAATGGATTTACAGGAATTTAAGATGTATGTTGGAAGGTCACTAGCTCTAGGTGGTAACCCTGCAAATGGGAGGCAAGCTAGTGCGTCTATTTCAAGAGAACCAGAGACATCTTAAGATGAAGTGCCCATAACTCCTGTAAAAAGTCTACAGTTTTCCAGTTACTGCATATAGATGTAAGAAAAATCACTAATGACCATTTGCCAATATGCTCTGTCAGCAATAGAAATTCTTATCGCGTTGCCTAAACCTCTTGGATGCACTAAGAAGACGAGATTCTTTTGTGCAAAATGCAAAATGTGTATCTGTATTTCTCCTAAACCAGAATGTTTTTTCAGTTTCATACTTAAATTATATGAAAGCTAAGTCCTGTTGTCCATTACGCTGGACCTGTCGTATTATGTGTGTTAAATAATTTTTTTATAGTTTTTATATATTTTCGTTTATTGTTTTCACAAATGAGGAGAGAAAATAGAAAATTTTATTAAAATACTAAAAACTTTTTTCTTGGGGCTGAAGAGGATAAATCAACTTACAAAAATATATTTTATCCTTTGGAAATCGCTCTAAATGTTCCGCAGAAAGTCGCATTCGAGTATGTTTTTGTTCCGTTGTTTTCTGAAACCCAATACTTCAGTTAAGATGTTTCTTACACCGCTCAATGAGATGCCTAGGGCCCTAGGACTTCTACTAGATCTCTTTCAGTCATTCGACAATTTTACAATACCATATTCTGTATTTTTTCTATTTCTTTGCTGTTTTTGGACATCCTTGACGTGGATCGTCTTCAAAGCTTGTACGACCACTTTTAAATTCAGCAACCTATCTTTCTACTGTACCAATTGAAGGCAAGGAGCCCTTATATACTTTCAACATTCGTTTATAAATTTCCTTTGCTTTTAAATCTTCCAAAATTATTACAAACATTCAATTAAAATTGCACAAAACTTGATTGTTTCCATTCTAAAAAAAAAAAAAAATACTGCGACACGTCGATACTACAGACTTGTAAACAGAAAATTAATTAACCGATTGAAATGAAACTTCACACACGTTCATATGAAGAGTGTACAAAATAAAATTGGGCTAGTAGCAACTCCCTCTCTTATCGAACCGCAAACCTTATTGAACAGCCTAGTTTATTAGCTTATTCATATTGTGTAATAATTTTACTGCATCCTTTTAATTCAAGGCTGCTGAAGATAATTTTAAAATCATGAAATTAAAAGATACTAGGTATATATTTATATATTATAGTCCGTATATTTTATCTTTATTACTCATTATTTTTTATGTCTATTTTTGTTTCCAATTAAAACTGTTTGATTATCTTCCGGCAAGACTAATTGTGATTTAATGTCTGACGATTTTGAAAATGCGTTGTTTCTGTATCAATTGACAATTTAGATTGCATTAGATTGCAGTGAAGTTTTCCGTATTTCCTACTTTAACCTTCTTTAATTGTTGCATATTCATTGATCAGTGGGATCAATTAGTTTGATATTTAAAGATTAGATTATTTAGTGAATTGGTTAGTTAATTTATAATTTATGGGATGACAATAATGATAATAAGAGCAGTCGCGTAGTAATCACGTTCTTCCAATTATACATTATTTAGACTCAACAAAATTAACTTGTTTTTTCTCAATAAAATCATAATAGACTGAGATTGACTGGGGAATTCTTATATAATAGTATACAATAATCATTGACAACTAGAACAGATTAGTAGATGGCATTAAAAAATGGCCGGAACAAATTGAAAGTATATTGGTCAGGATAGAGATCGATAAAATAAGTTGATAGAAGCCTATGTCCAAAAATGGACGATGGAATGCTAAAAAGAAGAATTATTGACAACAATAAATAAAAAGACCAAAGTTCTTTAAAAATTTTTCTAAATTTAAACAAGCGTTTTTGAGGTTGATAGGTAACATATTACTTCCTTTGTGTCACAGTTTCACTCAACTTATTCATGTAATTACTCACTTATTCACTCACTTATTCACTCACTTATTCATCTCTTTTAACTGTGTACACACATAACAAAGTAAATGACAGCTTCAGGTGACATGAGATTCCTGGAACAAGATGTTCTCATGGCCGAAGATCAAAGAGGTCACGTCTCCTGCGCACCTTCCTGACCTGCAAGCTACCTCTACCCCTTCCCAATCGCAGACATTGGGAAGGCTTTACTTGTTTTTGATCTTGGATCACCTGGGAAATGGGGCACCCGAGAGGCTTTTCTGCAGTGATACCGCTTTAAGTAGGAGTTGCGTTATGCGCCTTTCTTCCTGTTTTACCTTTCTTTTTGTGAATCCTCTAGAATTACCTCTTCTCCAATTGTGTGTCCGTCCAGCGAGCCAGTGATCTTGATTTTTGGCCTTAGTTACTGGTTCTCCGCAGTGGAGAGCCAGTGATTTTGGCATGCATTCCTAGTTTTGTAGTGGTGTCACATACCTCGTATGTGTTCTTGATTTTTTTTCTAAACCTACTTATACTATTTTACTTATTAACTAACCTATTCCACTTTGGGACTATCTTTTCATATTTTTTATTTCACTATTCGAGTTGATATCCTACTAGTTGGTGTATGGTTAATTTGTGGCTAGCCTTGTGTCTGTTTTTATAGGAGTTCGTTAAGTTCCTCAGACTTTCATTCGGGCGATTTCCTAGTCTGTTAAAGATTCCATATGATTTTTCATTCATTTTATGTTTCATCTTACCTCTTTATACCATCTCTTATCAATGTTGGGATGTTTACAACTTCCCTTATAATATGGTTTTGCCAAGCTACTGATGCATATGTTACGGCTGGTAGGATAATGCTGTTTGCCATTATTGATGAAGTTTTCAGACGTAACCTGCTATGTCTTCCAATAAAGATTTTAGTGTGCTTCTTAATATCTTAAGTGATATCACTATTGGCATGTATCCCCAATACCCAAAAGTATACCCTACCTAACTGTGCTATAGCAAAAATGCAATGATTTGAAACAATTAAAAACTCTAGTAAACTTGCAGTGAGGTTAGTATAACATTTGATTAATTACCATATGCAATCGAGTATTTATTACTAAGTAAGTTTTGCTTTAAAATTTTGGTGCAGAATTACAGCTACATTTGAAGTAGCTTAATAAATTCATTTAATATCATTGATTAATAAATAAATAAACAATTTATAAAAAAATCAATAACATATTTTCTTTTCGATATTTTATTCACTTTGGCGGAACATTAAACACGAGCATTCCTTAACTGTGTCAATGAGGTTAGCTTTGTACGTTGTCAAAATTAATCGTAAAATAACATAAACTTTCCATAAAATTTCAAACTCCAATATAAAATTAGTTGTGAAAACAACTGTTTGTATACTATAAAAAACTTCAAAATGCAAAAATTCGACAAAATAACAGCAAAAAATTCAACAAACTGACAGCCACAAAAGTAAACAAACCAAAACGTCAGAAATTGTACTGAAAATGTGAAAACATCCCCAATCTTTTTCACAATGTCAGTCTTTTTTGTACCTACCTCTTTTCAATGTACTGAGGCTAGATCGTTCATAAAAATAACATGTGTTTTTACTTAATAACAGGCGGTAGCTGGTTTGACATTAGTTTCATACGTGGAAGAGAATGATGCTAGATAAAAAATATGTGTTTTATCTCGTCAGGTATTAATGACGCACGGGTAAAGACTCGTGGACTCCAGTGTATATTGACCTTTATACGTATCGGAGGAGTATGTCAACTAAATTTGTCACAGGAAAATTTTATAAAATTCTCCTGTATTAGTGGTAGTTGCCAAACGCGTCTGATACGTTTAAAGGTGGGAAACTATCAATATATTGTAAATTTATGGGTTTCTATTGATAATTCCACACCTATACTAGTTTCGTCTCTTTTATTTCACATCTAAGAAAATAAAATTTAAAAAACCTATAGCTTTTACAAAAAAACTAGTTTTTACAATGTTTTTTCTGTTTTAGGAATTCGCAAACACCAGACTGAACAGCTATTTCCAGCTCAAACAGAAACTCAGCAGCCAGCAGCTAAAGAGGAAGATGGATGAACTAATAGTGTAACCCTAAGAAAGACCGTCAAGAAGCTTTCAAAAAATTTTTCTTTGGCTTCGTCCGAGGAAGAATTTCTCAAAACATGACTGTGAATTTGTGAAGAAAGAAGCAGAGGCGGATATAGACAAATTTCAAAAGGGGGAATTAAATAATCGTCATCTTAGATCCTCTTAGACTAGATTCCAGTCAAATCACATCAATCAAAGCCTTAAACAAATATTCTAAACCAGTCAAACGTTTAACGTAAACAACAGTAGTAAAAGACTTTCTGCCTACAGAAATGTGTACAGGGTAAACGAAAGTTTAGATGAATGTAACGAAGGGAGGGAGTTGTAGGCCCCCTTCTCCTGCCCCTCTATCCGCCGCTGGTAAGAAGTCACATATTGTGATATTTTTGTGGATACATTAATAATCTCTAATAGTATTATATTAATAATTAACATAAGTACAATGCATATTCTCCCACCACCGTTTATCGAATCATGCACCTGCAATAATCTGCATATAAACTAAGCATTAGGAAAAATGCCAAAAATGTGTAATTTTAATATTTGTTAGTTCGTCTTTCCAGTTTTATAGTAAAAGTAACGTCGAGTTTTAATTTTGTGTTTTTTATTTGTTATTGTATTAATAAACAATGTTAAAATATATCAAATGGAAAAAAAAAACAAAATATTGTTTACGAGTATACCATATCGTACTTAGTTCCGACCAATGGTATAGTAGAGATAGTAATATCAAAGTAAATAGACTCACAATCACATTTATTTTACCATGGACGACCGGTTTCGCTTTCTATAACTTAGCTTCATCAGGTCTCGGGTACAGCAAAATTAAATGCTAAAATTACTAATACTGGTTGTTGTAATAAAATTTAAAGTAAAACGATTCGCGATTACAATATTTACAGTCGATAATTGATATATTTGGAATCTTGTTTGTGCATTAATCTAGCATTAGAAACAGTTCCCAATTCAAATAGAAAAAATGAAAATATTTGTTTTTTATATTTATAACCATAACAATATTTTGTTTTTTTTTCTTCCATTTTAGTCATATTGCGACTTAACTCAATCGAATTGTCACATACAAAAGTATTATAATTAAAAAACAATTAGTTACCACTAGAAAATGTTAACTTAATTATCATGATAGTTTATCATTAATGAGGTTCGAAGTTTCATTGCTAATTACACTTTTACTGCCAAAATATTCAAAAATTTATGTGATTTAATTATTTTTGACAAAACAACAAACTTATTTACTTGAAATAGTTGTTTTATTAGATTTATATTCAGTATTGTGTCATTGTATTGTTTTAGTCAGTCAAAGATTAGGTTAACAAAATCTTTTTTCCCTTTTATTTTATTCCCTTGTGACTTTTTGGTTTTACCCTACTCTTCCTATCTCACATATCATTAAAATTTAATATTAAACGGGATTTACAACAATTTTCCACAACCAATTTCTGTTACAGTCCTACAATATATCTAAGAGACTCAATAATATTGTTCGAGGTGTGAAATTCCCTAAACAAGGGATCTTCCTGTTTTATGGAATTATCCCTTGCTCATGTAAGTACACATTTCAAACAATAGGGCCCCGCTGAGCTAAATATTAATGCCTCGTAGATTGTAGAACTATATATTTTATTTTATCCTTTGAGATGGAGTTGTTACCTACTTATTTTATTTGATTAGAGGTCTTTTGCCAAAGATATTTATTTTTTCTCCTCACTTGTCGTACATTGATGTCCACAATGAAATCCATATACGTTTGCACTTTTACAAAATTTAGACTCAAAATTTCATTACATTTAGTCAAAGAATTTCTCGAACGTTATAATATGTTAAAATATAATAAAAAACTCATGGGATGAGCTGGTTCTCCAATCCGTAGTCTAAAATTACTTTATTCTTTGCCTATTACATATGCCTAATATCTCTTTTATTATCTATATTAGAGATTTTTTATTTAGTTTGTGACATGGTACATTCTTGAACCAATCCCATTAACACTTTGTACAGATTTTGTGTTAACCTAAATAATAATGAATGTATAAAATAATAATAGTCGTACTGTGTTAAATTTTTTTTTAAATTTGATTTAACTACACCTTTTTGGCAAGTTTAAATCAAAGAAAAAGCCTCATGATAATCTAGTACCGAGTTATTTTTTAGTTCAGTACTTGACATATAGAGCATGCTCCATTTTGGAGCCGAGAATGTTTTTTTATACCTTTTTGTTATGTATTTAATAGTATTTTTTAGTTTTTTAACTTACGTAGATCTTGAAGAAATGTGCTTATATATTCGAGACTGATTTTACTAAGTTAGTAGTTGACGAGTTCTGATTTTCAGGTAGTAAAAAATGATTTTTAATATTGTACAGTTATTGTAAATAAACATGAAAATCTGAACGCATCGACTATGATGTCTGGATTATAATTGCATTTTTATACATGTTTTAAATGTATTAATGTTGTAAAAATGAATCCTATTTATAATTTATTTTCAAAATAAAGCTTGGGGCAAAATTCCTACTAGTTTTATTTGATCTGTCTGTGGGCGTGCGCATAAAATAACTTTTCAGATTTAATACCAGGAGAACAAAGAAGCCAAGAGATTCGTACATTAGAAGAATGGAAAGAGTCACATCTGAGCACTATCCACAAAAAGGGAGATAAATCAAAACCTGAAAACTATACAGGATGTCCCGGAAAATAGTGCGTTCCTTAAAGGTCTAGGCAGAGGGCACCATGTAGAACAAAAAACTCTTATAACATTTTTTTCTAAATGCAACCGTTTGACCAAAAAATTAAAATACATTTTGGTATGCAAATTTAACTCTGGCAACTATGTGAGGTACGAAAATTTAAACGTAGACAGTCACATGTGTTTAGTAAACAGATAGTTTGGAAGAATTCTGTTTAGTGTCAGTGCCGAAAATGTTTTCAAATCGTGTGTTCTTGAGTACCTATTATGTTATGTTGATTATTTATGCCAGATCACTAAATGGAGTAATGGAGAGACATACTATAATTTCTTTCAAAATGTTTTATCGGTATTTCTCATCGCGTGTGTTCGTGAAAGTGGGTTACTTTGAACATTTATTAGTAGGTATAATAATTATTTCCCAGTAAGTACAACTTAATTATTTTAGTTCACAAGTAAACAAATTAGGGACTGATTCGTTATCTGGTGTATTTAATTTTCACTGTAAACTATGTAACTCAGTTACAGACCTCAGCATTCAACACATTTAAAGCTTATTAAATACATAATACTAGTTGAGTTAAAAAATGTGTTTTTATGTTAAAAGATGTACAATTCGTTTTAAATTATGCAATAGGTATTTCAATACATTCCAAAAAAAAATTATAGTAAACAAAATAGTAAATACATAAGTACTATTAGGTTGGATTATTTTAAATACTGTAAATCACAAACGAGTTCTTATTATCTGTTATTATTCGGTAGTGCGTACGATGTTGCCAGATTATTTTATTTCCTAAACATTAAAATACAAATATATGGAAAACAATGTAATCTTTATTTTGGAAACGTTTAACTTAAGAAAAAAATGGTATAGGACTTTTTTGTTCTAAATTGTGGATTCTATCCATACCTTAAAGGAACGCACTATTTTTCGGGACACCCTGTAGAGTAATTGCAGTCACTGGTAGTATCAGCAGAGTATATGGGAAATATAAAAGTACTTTACTCTTTAACAAAATTAATATTTTTGACATAACTCGTATAAAATTGATAAAATTTGATATCTGATGGTCGAGTTTTAGATTTTTGACTATCCAGAGCATTTTATGAAGAATAACGTTTTTTCGTAAAATTGATAATAAAAAGTTTTTCATGTGGTTCTTAGCTACGCAGACATACTGTATAAGAGCTTCTGTATAAGAATTTTCAAATTGCAATGCCATATTCGGATTCAGCATAATCAAAAACAAAATACATAGAAACATATTTGATCAAAGTAAAATGACGAATTTAACGATATTTTTTAAATTATTTATATAAAACAATTTTGTTGTTTAAACAATTAGCGGCCAAATCTTCGAGTAGAAATTTTTACTTTAACATGTATATAATATATATGTATATATATATATATAGATACATCTTTAGTACAAAGCCAGACCAGAAATAGTAAACTGAATGCACAAACCCAGGCCAGTGCCGCAATCCCAGGCCATATAAGTGGCCTGTAATTGTTTTGGTGTATAATTGGCTTGTTAGTAAAGATCAGTCCACCAAATTCGGTCGGCTTAAATCTGCCGCGCTACTGGATCTGACTAATGCAGAGCAAGGTTGATCTAACCTGTCTGAGTATAGTTATTTCAAATTTTACTGTGGCCTGTATATGTATCAATAGTCATTTTGTAATGTTTGAAATGACCGCTTGGTGCGCTGATTTTAACGAATTTGTATAGGTATTTCAATTGACAAATCCAGGCCAAGTAAAATTGGCAACATTGTTATTCTGTTCTTCCCGTACGAGTTCGCAATTCGCAATGTTTTACCGGGAACTAAACGCATTACATATACATTATTATATCACTACGGTGCAAAGACGGACGTGGGCAGTAAATGAATGTGTATTTTAAATGTAGACAGAAAAAGAAAAAAATTAAAACATTTCTTCCAAATATTTTAAACTACAATTTAATCTTTAAAATTAATATAGATGTCCACGACGTGATATTTGATATACTAATAACTGTTCACGTTATGAGCACTCTAAGCAATAAAAATTTAATGTGTGTTGGTGAATGAAAGAAATGCGATATTACCAGGAACTTATTAAATTGTGATTTGACTGGAGTAAGAATTTTAACCGAAATGTCTGATTAAGCGTATCAAATAGACGTCGTTATCTTTTCAACGAAAACTTTTCGTTTATAAATTCGCAAGGTCTGTGTGTTATTGCGTTGCCGCTCCTGCAATATTTAGAGGCCACCTAGCAATGGATTCCTATGTAGTTTTGTCTTCTGAATCCAAATCTGAAAACGGCATTTCGCTAACTCTAACCATCTTCGAGATATCCGACCTCAAAATCGTCATTGTGACGTCACAAGCCTTCTTTAAATATTCATATTCTTCCGACATAGAAACGTCAACTCAACTTGTTTTCGTTTGACGCAACTAAACGTCAACATAAAATTGAAATGTCAAATAAATAAATTTTATTTATTTATGTTAATGTAATGTTAAATTACAGTTCACTATTTTCAACTAAAAATTTGTTTATTTATTTTTTCAATAAAATAGTTTAAATATTAATTTTCTGGCAAATATTTATATAAATAAATATTCAACATCACATTCGGCTAGTATAAACGCCTGTAGTCGTAATATTCACAGCCTGCCCGAGACGCTTGTTTTATTTGAGCTGTCTAATACTCAATGATATAATTATAATACATATTATACTATTACGTAGTATATTATAGTTCATCCGCTATAACTTTTTCCATCCGTCACGATTCATTTTCAAACAAATTAAGTCAAAACATAAAGTGAAACGAACTTCGATGTGTATATACATTTTGTATACTGTATACTATATACTACACACAGCGGCGTACGTTTCACTTTATGTTTTGACTTAATTTGTTTGAAAATGAATCGTGACGCATGGGAAAAGTTATAGCGGACGAACAATATATTTATGTATATCAAATCTATATTATACAAGGTATGTCCAAAATATGAAGTTCGGTCAAGATTAAAGTACCTTTATTTCTCACAATATTGAAAAATGTTATTATAAAACGTTGTTTTTATAAAAAGCTTTTATTATTAATTTTACGAAGAAAAGTTATTCTTCATCAAAATATCTTCATGGCATAAAACCTAAGATGCAATAATCATATATCAAATTTTATCAATTTTATTCGAGGTATGTCAAACAATATGAATTTCGCTCGAGAGTAGAGTACCTTTATAAAAAATGAATAACCATTTTCAATGTCGTTGCAACACGAAACTACAGCCGCGCGATATTCTAGTCCAATCAGAGAGTGCCGCAAGCACCTCTACCGGTTTCGAAACTTATTAGTCTCTCATCAGGAGGCACATATGCTGCTCTCCCCGATCAAACCAAAACAAACCCCGGCGTGCAGTCACGGATCGCAACGAACGAAATGGCATAGATTCCCTAGCGGCAACTGCTATCAAAAGTCGTAAGTTTTCAGTCTAATGGCATATAAAGCAACATAATGCTACTCTACATCCCACCAGAATGAAAACAATGGGAACCTTCTCTGGTTACACCTCCGAGGCTTCTACAATTTGCAAGCCATACGGATGCCGAGACTAAGGAAGATGAGGGAATTTTACAATATATAATTCACGTCCCATCTGTTCAGCGCGGTAAAGTTCCAACGAAAATAGTTCCCTTTGTACTCCAAACAGAGTAAAGTAAATCAAAAATGAATAACCATTTTCAATGTCGTCGCAACACGAAACTACAGCCGCGCGATATTCTAGTCCAATCAGAGAGTGCCGCAAGCACCTCTACCGGTTTCGAAACTTATTAGTCTCTCATCAGGAGGCACATATATGCTGCTCTCCCCGATCCAACCAAAACAAACCCCGGCGTGCAGTCACGGATCGCAACGAACGAAATGGCATAGATGCCCTAGCGGCAACTGCTATCAAAAGTCTAAGTTTTCAGTCTAATGGCATATAAAGCAACATAATGCTACTCAACATCCCACCAGAATGAAAACAATGGGAACCTTCTCTGGTTACACCTCCGAGGCTTCTACAATTTGCAAGCCATACGGATGCCGAGACTAAGGAAGATGAGGGAATTTTACAATATATAATTCACGTCCCATCTGCTCAGCGCGGTAAAGTTCCAACGAGAATAGTTCCCTTTGTACTCCAAACAGAGTAAAGTAAATCAAAAATGAATGACCATTTTCAATGTCGTTGCAACACGAAACTACAGCCGCGCGATATTCTAGTCCAATCAGAGAGTGCCGCAAGCACCTCTACCGGTTTCGAAACTTATTAGTCTCTCATCAGGAGGCCATTTCGTTCGTTGCGATCTGTGACTGCACGCCGGGGTTTGTTTTGGCTGGATCGGGGAGAGCAGCATATGTGCCTCCTGATGAGAGACTAATAAGTTTCGAAACCGGTAGAGGTGCTTGCGGCACTCTCTGATTGGACTAGAATATCGCGCGGCTGTAGTTTCGTGTTGCAACCACATTGAGAATGGTTATTCATTTTTGATTTACTTTACTCTGTTTGGAGTACAAAGGGAACTATTCTCGTTGGAACTTTACCGCGCTGAGCAGATGGGACGTGAATTATATATTGTAAAATTCCCTCATCTTCCTTAGTCTCGGCATCCGTATGGCTTGCAAATTGTAGAAGCCTCGGAGGTGTAACCAGAGAAGGTTCCCATTGTTTTCATTCTGGTGGGATGTAGAGTAGCATTATGTTGCTTTATATGCCATTAGACTGAAAACTTAGACTTTTGATAGCAGTTGCCGCTAGGGCATCTATGCCATTTCGTTCGTTGCGATCCGTGACTGCACGCCGGGGTTTGTTTTGGTTGGATCGGGGAGAGCAGCATATGTGCCTCCTGATGAGAGACTAATAAGTTTCGAAACCGGTAGAGGTGCTTGCGGCACTCTCTGATTGGACTAGAATATCGCGCGGCTGTAGTTTCGTGTTGCAACGACATTGAAAATGGTTATTCATTTTTGATTTACTTTACTCTGTTTGGAGTACAAAGGGAATTATTCTCGTTGGAACTTTACCGCGCTGAACAGATGGGACGTGAATTATATATTGTAAAATTCCCTCATCTTCCTTAGTCTCGGCAGCCGTATGGCTTGCAAATTGTAGAAGCCTCGGAGGTGTAACCACAGAAGGTTCCCATTGTTTTCATTCTGGTGGGATGTAGAGTAGCATTATGTTGCTTTATATGCCATTAGACTGAAAACTTAGACTTTTAGTACCTTTATAGTTCACAATATTTAAATTAGGATATAATTGTATATTAAAACATATCTTTTAATACTAAACAACTTTTCATAATAGAAATTTTCCATATTATCAATTTAAATACATATATAAACAAAGTTTTCGTTATGATAATGCTCGCATTTTCAGCTTGTTGTGACTGTTTTCATAAAAAAATTATTTTCGGATTAACTTTTACAAGTAATAATAATTTTAGTTTTGAACGTTTTGCAATGTGAATTATAAAGGCTTCCACCAAAGGGAAGTTTTTATGTTTGAAAGAAAAAGTCGATGTGGTTAATTATGAGGAGACGCATAAGTTACACCGTTAGCAGAAATATTTGTAATTGGAAAACCTCAAGCCAGTGAAATTTTGAAACATAAAAGTGGAAATCTGGAAGCGAAAAGAAAATTTTTGAAAACCGAGGGTGCTGCATTTAGACATAATTATTTTCGATTGGTTTTGTAAAGTGCAGTCTCAAATATTCCCGTTTCTGGTAAAATAATTCAAGAAAAGCCATTATAAGTTGCAAGAGAACCAAGTGTTGATATGAAAGCTTCTGGTGGATGACTCGACAAATATTGTTAGAAACACAATATTTCCTTCAAATCTGGATTTATCAGTGGTTTCTAACTGGAAGCAAAAATTGCTCACTTTAATGAAAGTACATTAAGCATACAGCACATAGAACATTACCGAAGAAAACTTATACCCTGAAAGGAGAAAGCTGCCCTGGGGATGTGGCTTCTAAAGATAGGATCACAATTATATTTTGCACCAATATGATGGGAGACAAAGAAAGGCCACTGGTAACCGAGAAAACTAAAAACACTCGGTGGTCCAAGAGTTTACACGCAGAACAATTACCTATCGAATGGTACCTACAACAATAATTATAAGTCGTGGATTACTAGGAAAACCATGACAAACTGGCTAAATCTAAAAGTTCATTTGTTCCTAGACAATACTGCGTCTCATCCACAACCTGTGTTATGTAATGTTAAATTAATATTTCTATTTATCTATACAGACATACCTACAATTTATCTATACATACAGTTATTTTTAAAAAATGTATGCTAACATAATATTTTCTCTTCAACAGACATCTCCTTTTAAAGGAACACTTTATGCGGAACGACTCCTGTGCGTTCAAGGGAAAGTTATTCACTGTAATTCGTTACTGATTTTTGTGTATTTTATTTGTTAATATGTATTGATTTCCGCTGAGTCCAAAACAAATACATGCACAAATTCTCAACATAATTGACAAGACAAAATTTAATTTTACACACTTATTTTTTTATTATTTAAGGTTATTGATTTAGAAAGAACGTAAAAAGTATATTTTTCCAAAATAAAGCATTAATATTAGGTAATACATTAATATTAGATATTAAACTTTATTTTAATTTCACAGTTAAGGAAAACAACAACTAGAAACTAAATATTTATTATTAATCTCGCGTTTGTACATACCAAAATCTATAAATTACCTTATGAACATTCATACTTATTTTATTCTTATTTCTATTAACACAGTAATCAGTACACATGTTTAACGAAAATTCACGAAATTTCACGAGGTTATACGAAATCGATTAAATAAGTTTGGCAACACAGCAGTGGCCTGAGTTTATACCATTCGATACAAAATTGTGTATAGCCTGGTCTGACTTTGTCAGGAAAGTCAATTGGACTGGGATGGTGCTCTATTTTTAGGTTGATATACAAAACTTTTATAAATGAAAAAATTAATTGTATATTGTGATTTCCATGTGCAGCATACCTCATTTGAATACTTATACACCACAATTTACTGTCTATCTATATTAGAAAGTGGTGGCCTGGGATGATAAGTAGGACCGATTGGCCTGGCTTTGTACTAGAGATGTATATATATATATATATATATATATATATATATATATATATATATATGGACCGTTAACTCTTGTTAGAGTATAGGTCGCTCAAATACTATGAGCTCTTTTAATCCATTTCACGCGGTGGATTAGTCCGCAGTGTCCTTTAGGTCATCGTTCATAGGTTGTGATGTTTTTTTGCCTTCTCTACTATCTTCTTCCACTCACTCCGGTCCTGAATCTTTTCTCTCCAGTTTGCAATTTCCATCTTTGATATATCGTCTAGCAGTTGATCTTCCCATCTTATTTTTGGTCTTCCTCTTGGTCTATTTGTTACTGGTCTCCAGTTCACTATCTTCCTGATCAGCTATTCTACCCCTCTTCTTTGTGTGTGTCCAAACCATCTGAGTCTTTGTGCTTTAATGAATTTTACTATATCTTCTCCTTCAGTTATATTTATTATTTCATGGTTCATGAGCCTTCTATATTCCCCTGTTTCTGTCATCACTGGGCCATGTATTCTTCTCAAAATTTTTCTCTCAATTATTCTTAACTTTTCTTCGTCTTTTTTCGTAAGGAACATTACTTCTGCTCCATAGGCTATCACTGGTCTAACTGCTGCTGTATATATTTTTGATTTTGTTTTTTTGCTCAGGTTTTTGTCCTTGAGTAGTCGGTGGTATTTCCAATATACTCTATTACCTGCTTTAATTCTTTCGTTGATCTCTATACTCCTTCCGTTTTTGCCGTCCACCATCACCCCCAGGTATTTGAAGCAATCTACTCTCTGGAATGTATTTTCACCTATCTTTATTTCTGTTATTCTGTTTACATTGTCTCTTGTGCTCATAAGGTATTTTGTTTTATTCTAATTGATTATTAATCCTCTCGTCTTTGCTTCTCTTACAAGAGTTAAAAGTGCCTCTTCTAGTCTTTTTTTTATCTCGTGCTATCAGTCCCAGGTCATCCGCATATACTATGATCTGTGTTGAGCTTTGAATAATTGTCTTTTTCAGGCCTGTGTCCCTAATTACTCCTTCTAGAGCGATATTGAATAGTGTCGTTGACAGACTGTCTCCTTGTCTTACCCCAAGTTCTATTTTGATGTCGTTTGTATCTCCCTCATTTGTTTTAACTTTTGCTGTTGAGTCTTTCATTGTCATTCTAGTTAGTCTTATTAATTTTGCCGGTATCTCCATTTTTTTCATTTCTTTTAGTAATTGTTGTCTGTATATGCTGTCGAAGGCCTGTTGGAAATCGATGAATAGTATATGTAATTCTACGTCATGTTCATAGCTTTTTTCAATTGCTTGTGTTAGGACGTGTATTGCATCTATTGTTGATCTTCCTTTTCTAAAGCCCTGTTGGTATGGTCCTATAATTTTTTCTGTGTATTGATTTAGTCGGTTTCTTATAATTGTGGTCAATATCTTATACGTTGTATTTAGTAGCATAATTGCTCTGTAGTTGCAGCACTTAGTTGGATCTCCTTTCTTAAAGATTGGTGTGATATGCCCATTTTTCCATTCCATGGGCATGCTTTCGTCCTTCCAAATTGTAACCATTAACTTGTGCATTCGCTTCGTGAGCTCCTCTCTTCCGTTGATGATCAGTTCGTTGTTGATTTCATCTGGCCCTGGCGTTTTGTTTACTTTTAGTTGTTTTAGTACCTCCATGAATTCCTGATAAGTAGGTGCACCTTCCTTTTCATCTCTGTTATCTCTTATATCCTCATCCTCTGAATCTGCCTTGCTGTTGTTTTTGTATAGGTTCGTGAAATGTTTTTCCCAATCTTTTTTGTTTATTTTTGTGACAGATTTTTTGGTGTTGTATTGTTGTTTTATGTATTCGAACAATTTCTTGTTGTCTTTATTATTCGATTCTAATTCTTGCATTTGTTCAATGATCCATGTTTTTTTTTTTGAAAAATGGCTTTGGCAGAGCCAATTAGCCAGACTTGTTTGTGATTGATTGCAGATTCATAGTCATAAATTTCTTATAAACATAAGTACATTCTACAATATTATTTTTATAGATACATTGGTACATTGTGTAGATTTTTTTTTATTTTGTTTTGTTTTTAATTATTTTACTGTTTTTTTAATATATATTTTAATTTGTGCGAAACGCTTCTTTTTTTTTCATGTTTGTTTCTATTTTTTTATGTTTGTTTCTATTTTTTTTTCTTTTTTTTTATTTATTATTTTTTTGTTATTATTTTATTATGTGTTTTTTTATATATATATATTTCAAACCACATTAACAAATTATGCCTATTATATTACGTTTACAACTTGTATTTACATAATTTAACATGTTTATAAATGAGATGAAGAATTTCCATATCATTTGTAAATATTAAAGTATTAAGGTTTATTGGGAAAAACATTTTAAATCTTTTAATTCCTTATAAAAGTCGTTTATGTTATTTATGTTTAAATGACATTCTAATATGACATGTGTTAGATCTCCGATTTTGCCACAATGATCCATGTGTTCTTCTTTCTTCTATAGAGTTTCAATGCTTCTTGTTTTTCTTTTCTATATTGGTCCAATTGTTCCTGTTCGGCACTCTGTAGCCATTTGTTTCTTGCGAGGTACTTCAATTGACTTTTTTGGTGACATTCGTCATCAAACCATTCTTTCGATTCTTTGTTTTTTTGGAATCCTATTATTTGTTCTGCTGTCTCTATTATGCTGTTCTTAATGTTTTCCATTCCTCTTCTGTTTCTATGTTCTCGTACCTGCCCAGTTTCTGTTCCAGTTGTTCTGTATATTCTTGCTTTTTTTCTTGCGTTTTCAGTTTGGCTATATTCCATTTCCTCCTTTTTCTTTCCTTATGATTATTTGCTTTGATTATTTTCATCTTAAGTTTTGCTATCAACAATATGTGATCAGTGTCCGCATTTGCCCCTCTATATGACCTTACGTCTTGTACTATTTGTGTCCACTTTTTCGAAATTAGAATATGATCTATTTGGTTTCCATCCATTCTTCCTGGTATCATCCATGTTATTTTGTGTTCTTTTTTATGTTTATGCCTAGTACTAACTATATATGTGTTTGTTGCTGCTGCTAGGTTGCAGATTTTTCCTCCATTGTCGTTCGTAGTGTCATGAATGGTTTCTTTGCCCGCTACATTACTATTATAGTCCTCCTTTCCGATCATTGCATTGAAGTCACCCAATATTATTAATATATCATTCCTCGGAATATTTTCACAGGTTTCTTCCAGGATGTCGTAGAATTCTGCTTTATCTTCTTGGCTTGCTTCTTCCGTGGGTGCATAGCAATTGACTATCGAAATGTTGGCTTGTTTATTTTCTATTCTTATGTAAGATATCCTTCCATTAACTGCTTTGAATTGTATCACTTTTTCCCTCATTTTTTTGTTCACCATAAATGCCGTACCATTGGTTCCCTGTTTGTTTTCTCCCGCATAGTATATGCTAAAGTTTTTCTTCTCAATTTTTCCTTCTTTCTTCCATCGTATTTCTTGTAGGGCTAGGATTTCTAGTTCGTATTTTTTCATTTCAAGGGCTATTTCTTGCATCTTACCTACTGCTAGCATGGTTCTAATATTCCAAGATCCCATTCGTATCCTCTTTTCTCGTTTCTGGCACCTTGATATAGGTCTTTTATTTCTTTATTTTTGTATTTTTGTTTGTTTTCTTTTAGCTTGTGTTCTAAGTGTTTTCTCTTCTTTTCTCTCAACAACCTCTTTACTTTTTGCCTTTGCTCTATATATGTATTCTGCGTCTCTGTTGTTTCTTTCTTGATCATTTCCATCCTTAATGATTTTCTTAGTTCTATTTCTTTTTGGCACTCTATGTCCAAGCACTCCTTCCTATTTTTAATCTCTTGTACCTATATTACATTCTTTTGCTGCTTTGTTCATTACTTGCTTTATGATTTCCCAGTTGTTCTCCGTTTGTTCTTCTATTTGTATCTTTTTTAGTTCTCTTTTCATTGTTTCTCCGTACGTTTCTTGCTCTTTTTTTGTGGCAAATCGAATTTTTTTATTTATACATTTCTTTTCCTCACTGAACCAAAAAAGTACGTAAATATAATGAAAAAAACATTGATTCAAAAACGGGGAGCATTAATTTTCGTCCAAAGATCAGTATCATTGGTCCAATGTAAGTAGATACATTAACTAATGCTCAAAAACATTAACCAAAAAAAATAATCGTTAATATTACGAATTGGATACATTAACCCAAAGAATGATGTTCGTTAGATTAACGAATTAGTTCATTAATTCTTTGAACATTATTTTTTAATTTGATGAATTAGTACATAAATTCACTGTACTTTCCAGTTAAAAATCAATGTGTTGGTACATTAATACAGTGAAATATCTATATACATTATATTAATGAATGCAATTATTGAATTAAAAACTATTTTTTCTACGAGCGTGCAAAAATGTCTACTTTCGCGCACGCATTTTAGTTTAAAAAGTTTCACTTTTCCGCACGCGTGTTACTTTTCCGCACGCGTGTTACTTTTTCGCACGCGGTTTTTACTTTTCCGCACGCGTGTTAATTTAGATATGTTAATATGGCCTTAAAGTAATTATAATACATGCAATAAACTAACATTTAGATATTATTTACTAATTTATTTCAAATATATCTCATTGTGTTCCTGTTTTAATGAAATTAACGCGACAATTCGATGAAATAAAATTATTTTGATATAATATTCGAAAGTCAAATCGGTAGACAATAATAGTCGTTTTGAATCATCGTCATGGAAACCAAGATGGTCGTCATGCTAACTAATTATATTGAAAGTTTGGTTTTGACAACCTTGTCAAAGAATTAATTTGTGTATATATTTTCATATTAATTAAATTAATTGATTAAGATTTGGTAATTTTTTAAAGACTCTTAGAAAAAATATTGTTCCTAACTCTTGCAGAAAGTCTGTTTTTCCGCACTCGACTGCTTGCCGAACGCCCGCTTCGCGTCGTTCGGCAAACTGCAGTCGCGTGCGGAAAAGAATGACTTTCTGCACTTGTTAGAAAAATAATTATTACATTGTTTCTTCGTACGAGTACGTAAATATAATATATTTATTTTCCTAACAAGTGCAGAAAGTCATACTTTTCTGCACGCGACTGCAGTTTGACGAACGACGCGAAGCCGGAGTTCGGCAAGCAGTCGAGTGCGGAAAAGAGACTTTCTGCAAGCGTTAGGAACAATATATTTTCTACGAGTCTTTAAAAAATGACAAAATCTTAATCAAATAATTTAATTAATATGAAAATACATACACAAATTAATTATTTGACAAGGTTGTCAAAACCAAACTTTCAGCATAATTGGTTAGCTTGACGACGATCTTGGTTTCCATGACGACGATTCAAATTGTCTACTGATTTGACTTTCAAATATTATGTCAAAATTATTTTATTTCATCGAATTCACGCGTTAGTTTCATTAAAACATGAACACAATAAGATATATTTAAAATAAATTAGTAAATAATATCTAAATATTAGTTTATTGCATGTATTATAATTACTTTAAGGCCATATAAACATATCTAAATTAACACGCGTGCGAAAAAGTAAAACGCGTGCGGAAAAGTAAAACGCGTGCGGAAAAGTAACACGCGTGCGGAAAAGTAAAACTTTCTAAACTAAAACGCGTGCGCGAAAGTAGATATTTTTGCACGCTCGTAGAAAAAATATTTACATTAAAATAATGGACGTTTACATTGATTCAATGTGTTCAGACATCGATATGATCACAATGTGGTTACTCTAATGAAAATATTCACTAAAACCATATAAAGCCATATATAGGAAACGGAAAGTAGGAAATAGAATTGATGAAAATAATGTTTAAAATATGTTTTAGAAGTTTTAATAAGTATAACTATAAACAGCATATTATTCAGTACGCTTGCGAGAGTCGAACAGTAAACAGTGATTTACAGTGCCTCTTGTTTTAAAAGTGTAGTGTGTGATAAATATCTTTCTCCACTCGTTATTTTTACGAATCAGTGAATATTAGTGAATAAGTTTAGTGAATTATTAAAATGTCCGACGATTCTCCCCCCGACACAGGGGGGAAAGAAGATGATGATACACAGGATTCAGCGATAAACAACAGCGATAAGGAAAGCAGGTCTGAACAAACGTTGCAACAAAAAAGTAAGGTCTTTAATTTACAAAAACCACATATTTACTCGAACTTTGTTTATGTTTTTATTGAGAGTACCAACGACCGTAATATTTCAAATCTTCATGAAATGGCCGTCGGACATATTCTCCACCAAAAACTTGCTATTCAAAACATTCTTAAGATAGACCGTATAGGAAAAAATAGAATTAGAGTACAATTAAAAACTATCAGAGATGCTAATACTTTAATTAATAATAAAAATCTTGAAAAAGAAAACCTAAAAGCGTATATACCTAATAACTTATTATCTAGAAAAGGCGTTATCAAACACGTTGACACCACCTTTGATGAACAATATCTATTTAAAAAATTTTTATCACATGTAGCTCTTACTGAAATTCAGAGAGTTAAACGCAAAATTATATCAAATGGTGAGACAATTTTTGTTCCGAGACAAACGGTGATTGTTACATTCGAGGGAAATGTTTTACCAAAGCACATATATATTAATTCTGTTTCATGCCCGGTAGCGCCTTATATATACAGGGTGACTCAATGTTACCGATGTTTGTTATATGGTCACGTGGCCCTGCAATGCCCTAGTGCAACACAACTTTGCATAAACTGCAGTAAAGAAAAAGGGGAAATACATTCTTGTCGTGACCCACAAGATAGTTGTTGCATATACTGCAAAAATAGCACACACAAATCAATCTCAAAAGATTGCCCAACCCATATGAAACAATATGAGATTAAAAAGAAAATGGCTGAAGAAAATTTAACATTTTCCGAAGCAAAACGTCTCAATAAAACTTCGTATGCTAACTCTCTCAAATTGCAGAACAATTTTCTGTTGTTGTCTAACACAATCGATAAAGAATTTCCTTCCCTTCCACAACCCCGAGTAAGATCTCAGTTTCAATCAAAACAATTTTCTTCACATACTTCTGCATCCACTTCTTCGCTTAGTTCACAAAGACGAGAACACCCGTCAGCAGAAGAAAATCCAAAGAAAAAACGTAAAGCTTCTTCTCCCGTAGCGGATCCGAGATTCCAGCCCATGTTTCCTTTTAGCTTTGGCCCTGAAAAATCAATTACTATTCCTCCTAGAGAACAACCCGTACCAGATTTGTCTGGAGATGAATTCATAAAGTATTTATTTGTTATATTTCAAAAGGTGATTAAAGAAGTTAACTCTGTCGAGGACCATTCAAACATTGATATTAATTATATTAAAAATATTGCATCGGAACAAGTCGAAGATATATATGATGACGAGTACTAACACACTTAATATTATGCAATGGAATGCCCGTTCAGCGGTGTCTAATAAACTTAGTTTAATTAAAGCTTTGTATGAGTATAAAATTGATACAGCTTTGATTAGCGAGACGTGGTTTAAACCAAACCGGAATTATCAGTTCTCGGGATTCTCGGTTGTCCGGGAAGATCGAACTAATGGCACTACTGGAGTTGCAATACTAATAAAAAATAAATTTAGTTTTAACAAAGTCACTCTAAGCAATATGGCAGAGGGTTTACAATAATGTGCAGTGGTAGTTAAATGCAACAATTCTAATACTTCTTTCATATCCCTTTACTGCCCACCTGATATCACAGTATCAACAAAAAATTATAACAATCTTTTAAACAATACTAATGGCACATCCATCATTGGAGGTGATTTTAACGCCCATCATGAGTTATGGGGGTCATACAAAGTTAATACTTCTGGCGCAAATTTTGTTAATGCTTTAAATCAGTCACCTCTAGTTCTCCTCAATGACGGTTCACCGACAAAAATCTCTAGATTCGGTTACAAATCCGCAATAGATTTAACAGTCTGCTCTGCAGATATCGTGAACAAAATAGACTGGTCAGTTAAGTCAGACACACTGGGTTCCGATCATTTTCCCATTATCATGAAACTTAATTTATCTGTAGTAACACAGGATGATACAATATATCCCAAAACTAAATGGAATACAAAAAAGGCCAATTGGCAACAATATCATTGCTTTTCTGACATATATTACAATAACATGCCTAATTTACTCAGTACTAATGAAAAATACGAATTTCTATTAAAAGGTATCGAATTTGCGGCTAATCAATCAATCCCCCTCAATACCTTTTAAAAATAAACGTTTGTCGCCTCCGTGGTGGGACGAGGAATGCAACATTGCAGTCGGTCGAAGGAAAAAAATGATACGCATGTATAAAAATAATAGTACAGTAGAAAATTTTCTACTTGTGAAAAAGGAAATAGCTAATACAAAATTGTTTCTAAAATCTAAAGCTAAAAATTACTGGATGCAGTATTGTACTAAGTTGAACAAAAACACCTCTGCAACTGAGCTTTAGCAACAAGCCAAAAAAATGAAAAGAATCCCAATATCTACTTATAAATGTAACAATTTCGAATGGCAAGAACCATTTCTCCAAAAAATTTCACCGGATTACGTATGCAATAATATTAAAAATTTACCCTGCGACAACGGGTTTCCCAATCCACTCTTTGACGAGCCAATTAGTTTTAATTAAGGAATTGACGTTTGCATTAAAAAACTCAAACAACTCAGCTCCTGGTTTGGACCACGTCACTTACGATATGATCTGGTATTTATCTAGCAGGGCAAAATTATTTATACTTGAGATATTTAATGAAATTTGGTTACAAAATGGCACTATTGAGAAATGGAAACAAATTATAGTAATCCCAATACTCAAACATCAAAAAAATCCTAACCATGCCGACTCTTACCGCCCTATTTCCTTACTATCATGTATTTGTAAAACATTTGAGCGTATCATTAAACACAGACTTGAATTTCATCTATATTCTAACTCTTATTTGCCTGCAAGACAATTTGGATTCAGAAAAGGTTTCGGTAATATAGATGCAGTATCCCATTTGGTTCTAGATATTCAGTTGTGTTATTCGAAAAATCAGTATTTAGGAGCAGGTTTTCTCGACATTAAAAGTGCATATGATTGCGTAGATACATTAATATTGCGGGAAAACTATTAAATGTAGAAATTCCTCCTAGAATTTGCAATATGTTGTGCCAAATGGTATCGGATAGAAAAATATATTAGGTTGGTTAACAACTCATTAATAGGCCCCCGTTTAGCTTCGGTGGGTTTACCACAGGGCTCCGTCATATCTCCTCTTCTATTTAACATATATACTAGAGAAATGCATGTAAAAACTAATAATTATAACATCATAAAATATGCTGATGACTTTGTCATATATAACACTGAAAAAAATCTCGAAAAATGTACACAGAATCTGAAGTTAAACATAAATGCACTCATAGCAAAATTTAATTCAATTGGTTTTTCACTATCAACCGAAAAATCAAATATTATGTTTTTTTTACAACGCACAATATGTGTATGCACAATACACCACAAATAGATAATATCAGTATTAATGAAATGAACATTCCTGTTGCAAATATAGTAACTTATCTCGGCATTATTTTAGACAAGAAACTGAACTGGAAACCATTCATCAACAAAATAGAAACAACAGTTAGCAAAGGAATAAACTTTCTAAAACTTATTCGAAAAACATGGTGGGCATCAGACCCACAACCATGTTTAATGTTTTATAAGTCCTTCATCAGGTCAGCTTTGGACTATGGGTGTCTTTTCTATGGATCAGCTAGTTTGTACATTTTAAAACGACTAGAGGTGATACAAAACGCTGCGTTAAGACTGTGTTTGGGGGCTATGTGCTCTACCCCTAATGAACATTTGCGAGCGGAAGCTTTGGAACCTCCTTTAGATCGCCGAAGACAAATGTTAGCGGAAAAGTTTGTTCTAAAATCATATATAAAAGACCCGAATTTGATCCATAAAATTTCTATGTTAAACACTTTCGATCTAACAATAAAGTATTGGTCAAAAAAGCCGTCTCCCACTTTATGCACAGCTTTTCGAAATACTTGTAATATTAGTAACATTATTAAAAATCCACCGAAATTCGAATTTTTTAAGTCCTTAGAGATCTCAAAAATCGAAATTCCGATATAAGGCTCCCCCAAACCAACGCGAACGCGGAAAATTCGCATTACCTGCGGAATTCCGTACCGCATACGATTCGCATTGAATTGTTTCCACTGTGGTAAGTATACAAGTTCAGACAAGTACGATTTTCGTCGTTCGGGCATGCGTTTTGTCTGCGTATTTATTCGTCCGGAATCTTAGTTCGCACTCGACAGCGTTTTTATCAGTTTCGCAGTGGTTTCGCATGTGAAAAAATTGAAAATGGAGAGAATTATTGAGTTGGTTCGAAAGTATCCTATTCTCTATGACCTTTCTCATGAAGATTATAAAAATGTAAGGAAAAAGGACAAGATTTGGACTAGAATAGGAGAAGAAATAGGCGAAAATGGTGAGTAGTTTTACGATTTGTATTGGTTTATTTTTCTACATCTAAGACTAAAGAAAAGCAGAGGCCTAAACAATACTATAATTACTGCAAGAAGAGTCCATTATTTTCATCGTGAACACTTTATTCATAGTC
Organism: Diabrotica virgifera virgifera; assembly: GCF_917563875.1. Taxonomy (NCBI): domain Eukaryota; kingdom Metazoa; phylum Arthropoda; class Insecta; order Coleoptera; family Chrysomelidae; genus Diabrotica; species Diabrotica virgifera. Next base: position 197,320,112 of record NC_065445.1, on the reverse strand, counting down.
CTGAATTAAAATACGTGGCAAATTTTTCTCGAACAGAAAATGCCAGTCTTGCAGCTCTCCTTGGGTCATTGTCCAAATTTTGAAATGCTCCAAGTTCAGGCTCTGGTGGATCTAAAAGTTCTATGAATCTATCATCACATTTTTTTGTCCTTAGAAAATTATGCAAAATACATGCAGTTTTCACAATGAGAATACTAGTATCAATTTTTGTTTCCATTGGTCTGTAGAATATACGCCATTTTTGTGCCAATATTCCGAAAGCGTTTTCTACTACTCTTCTCGCTTTACAGAGCCTCACATTATAATTTTCCTTGAAAATATCTGTTCTGCTTTGACTGTATGGAAAGGGCCTCAACAAGTATGGTTTTAGTGCAAAGGCTTCGTCTCCAATTAAGACATGGGGGAAAGTTCATTCTGGCCTGGGAGATTTTTCGGCTCAGGTACACCCATCTGATTTGTTTCAAATCTTCTTCCCATGTTGGAAGCTTCGAATATTCCACCGTCGCTGTTTTTACCAAAACCGCCAATATCAACTGAAATGAATCTATAATCTGGGCCAACAATAGCCATTAATACTGTAGAAAACTTATTCAAATAACACCAATAATTAGATCCTGTTTTGTCTGGACACTTGATAGTAACATGCTTGCCATCGATGCTACCAATACAATTTGGGAATCGCCAGGTATTTCTAAAACCTTCTTCAGATTTTTTCCATATTTCTGTAGTTGGTTCGGGCAAGTAAATATGTTGCAAATTTCTACATAAAGCTTCACAAACTTCTAAAACTATGGCACTTACAGTCGAAAACCCGACTCTAAAACTATGGCCTATTGTATCAAATGTATCTCCGGTAGCCTGATACCTAAAAAAGAGTATTTTGTTTCAGGGGATGAGATTAAAAAAAATGGAGGAATCTGCGCGATACGTACGCTAAGTACATAAGAACTAATAAAACTAGAACTGGACAAGCGGCAAGCGATAAAAAAAAATGGATATGGGCAGATCATATGGAATCGTTCAAACCGTTCCTAAATTTTGCTAAGACTGCATCCAATGTCACAGATGTTGATACACAAGAATCTGAAGCATTCCCAAATATAGAATCACCCGAAAATATATTAACGGATGAAAATTCCGCAGTACAGAAACCAACGTGTAGTAAAAATCTACTAACAACTCAGACAGATGATTCCCAGAATAAGATTCAACCCTCCTCATCGAAACCTACTCGAAATGAAGCTCCTAGGATTACTCTTTCAAATGAAACTCCTTCTACAGGCAGAACAAACAGAAAACGCAATTCTGAGCCATCCACATCTGTGAAAGATATGATCAGTTATTTTGAGAGCAAAAAGAGAGTAGTGCATGATGCTACCGATCAACTGTTTTTGGCTCATGCTTCTACGGTAAAATCTTTCTCTCCTAGAAGGCAAATTGAAACAAAAATGAAGATTGCGCAAGTTATCATGGAGCAGGAGTTGCTTCAATTGGAGGAAAGTTCTTTGAATAGCCATCAATCTAGAGCTGAAAGTACAGACACCTATCAAAACCCCTCTTCCGTCGGAAGTATTTCGGTTGTATCCCTACCTTCACCAAATGACACTGCATTGCCTAAACAATCGAATACTTCTGGGTTCTATGAAGTGAATTGTGAAAATAATTATATTACACTACACAACTTGGCGCAGAGTTGCAACCAAGCAGCTTCTCATAATCCATCAGTTTCCAACTATGTCAATTCCTTTGACCCTTACAATACATAAAGTATATTTTAGAGTTATTTTGATCCTTATTCTCTTTTACTGTAGTAAATTAATGATATAAATAATGCCTGCAGTTTTTTTTTCATTTTCTTACCTTAATGTTATGGCCAACCGTTCTTCGGGAGAAATAGCTTCTCGGTAATTCGTGTCTGATTTTCTAATATCATTTTCTACAAGGTGCAACAGTTCATCGAAACAATCTATTGTCATTCTAAAATAAATGTAGCATCTTTTATCGTCTTTTCGTAATTGAGGCATCAGCGTGTGATATTCCCCACATTTCAGTCTTTCTAGATTGATATCATGAACCCATTTTCTTCTTTTCCTAAGATTAAATTCATAATATAGTCCATATTGTTGTTTTAGGATAACTATAGATAATAATTTTACCTTGAATTGTCGTCCTCCATTGCTAACATTACAAGAGCTTCTTCTTCATCTGATGATGTATACATTTTTGTGAAGAATTGAGATCACTGAGTAGTATTCTTTGTTTTTCGTTGTCACCAACTCTTCTCAATACTAGACACATACGAGTATGACGCGAATATATTCGCTTCAATATGAAGTTCTTTACGAATTCCGTCAGGAATTCGACTGCGAACTTTCCGTCACGAATCCGCTGCGAATAATTCGCGTTGGTTTGGGGGAGCCTTTACTCTGAAAATATGTTACTTAGCAAAGGCATCCTTAAGAATTATACTGCTAGATACCCTAACCATATACAAGTATACACGGATGCTTCAAAACAAACACATGGAGTAGGCTGTGCTTTTTATATACCAGCACTTAATGTTGAAAAAAAATTCATGACTTCATGACATCAATATTTTCCGCTGAAACTATAGCTATTTTAAAAGCATGCCAATACGCTGACAACCATGATATCAAAAAAATAAACATATAGGGCTTTTCATCGATTGTCATTTGTTTCGAGCTTCTGTCATGTGTCACATAATATTAATATATCTACGCCCTACGTCTTGGATTTGTATTATTGTATATACCAATAACGTATGACGTAGATATATTAATATTATGTGACACATGACAGAAGCTCGAAACAAATGACTGTGAATGAAAAGCCCTATTGTCTGACTCTTTATCAGTCCTAAAAAGTTTCTCTAGCCAACTAGATGCAAATTCTGTAAGCAGTAATCTCTTTATAGTAGACTTAAAAATACTAATATCTGAACTAACGAGCAGACAATTCAATATAATTTTACTTGGGTTAAAGCGCACATCGGTTTTCAAAATAACGAAAAAGTAGATGAGTTAGCGAAAGACGGTAGTCTAAACGGCGAGGAAATTTCAAATGATATTGGGCTACAAGAATGCATTTCGATAAGTAAATATAATTTAAAGAATAGCTGGAAATTAAGATGGAATCAATATTGCGTAAACCACCCGACAAGTTACACACTTTTATATCCAGAGATCCCAACGCAGTACTGGCACAAAAATCAAGATTTGTCGAGATATGATATAGTTACCATAAGCCGTTTAAAATTTGGATATGCCTGTTTCCCTTCTCACTTGTTCAAGATTGGTCTGATAGAGTCTGATTTATGTGAAATATATAATATACCAAGCGATTTAAATCACATTTTTTTTGCATGTAACAAGTTTAACATACATAGAAATAAACTATACATTCAGCTGATGCAAGAAAGCTTTTTCCCCCCTTACAATCTCATGAATTTACTGGCTCTAAATAAAATTTCAATCTTTAATATTCTTTTAGGTTTTCTCAAGTCGTGTAAATTAAAACTTTAGATTAGGATTAGCTTTGAATAACCTTTGTTTTTCTCCTGGTTGTTATAATATCCCTTGCCTCCGTGGTCTACCTTTTCTGTGGTTAGTCACCCTGATCGATCCCTGGGTGTGAAAAGTGTTTTTCCTTTTTCCATCCTTGCTCGTTTTGATTTCGTCATAATCTCGCTGCTTGTTAGGATTAGATAGTTTTTAGTTTAGGATTTGGTGCTGGCTAAATGGGCATAGCCCCCAAGGGCCAAAAAAAACTATAAACAGGTACACTGTGTAACATACAAATAGTTAATAAGTAGACAAAGTGACAACTTAATATCTACATAAGTATTACAAATAATATAGGTTGAAGCAAAGATTATTTGCAGATTCTCAAATTATAATTAAGTATCTATAAGTTTAAAGAAAAAAAAAAAACATATTTTTAATTAATAGACAACTTTTTATAATTTAATTTGGAAACCACCGAATAACTAAATATATGTATCAGAAATTGATTATTTTTATTTAATACAAAAATCAAACCGGATGAAAATATCTAAAAATCTCTGAAACTTCAGCAAATTTTTGTTTCTATACAGGTTGTTTCATTGGGAAACGGAAATACTTTAATGGTGAATAGAGGTTACCGAGCCGGTTCTAGATATACTACATTTTTTGCCCTACTGACTTTTATAACTGAGTTACATGGTGTTTTATCGATTTTGCCCATTTCTTTCCTAAACCATAACTTTAGAACCACCCTGTATATCTTTTTTATATTTGGTATACATATGTCTCATGGAAAACCCAAACGACCGACATACTAACCATAAGCAAAATCCAGGTTCGGATTAACAAAAAATTATAAAGTAATTGTGACCTTAAAACAACACCCTGTATATTCAAATTTTGAAAATCTGTTTTCATATTTGAAAAGAGCACAAAAAATTAAGTTTAATGGTTCGCTTCAATTTTTCGGCCAGACAATTTTATGACTGTAATTTTGAAATTATATTGAATTTTTTAAGAACTCTGACATTAAAAAGCAGGTATAATAATATTTTTAGTTATAAATTATTAAAGTTAATAAATAAATACTCATTTTAAAAATAATCAATACTTATTTACCACATTGGAACGGTCCAATTACTAAATTTTGAAATTTTTTTTGCGTATTTTACAGAAACATCAAAAACTGCGTTAAAAGGTGCATGTCAAATTTTTGCGCAGATAATTTAATTACGGCAATTTTGAAATCATATTGATTAATTCTGTCAAGGTCACAAGAAGCTGCCAGAAAAATAAAGAACAATCCCAATGTAATTAGAAAATCGATTCGGAATATTTTAAAACGAGCAAGGAAATGTATCAAACAAAATGGCGGACATTTTAAGCAACTGTATTTATTTAAATATTTTTAATTTGTGTTAAATTATTGAATTGTTTAAACGAATTTTTTTTTATTAGATATAGCTGTTATTTTAATTCTTTACTAAATCATCAAAATATCCCAATTCTCGCAATTCTAATTTTTAATGATGTGCATACAGCTACAAATCGAGAGAATCCATGAAGCCAGCGTAGTAAATAAGTATTAAGTATTTTTAAAATAAGTATTGATTCATTAACATTAAATTATTAAAAGTTAATAATACATACCAGGTTTTTAATCTCAGAGTTCTTTAAAATTTCATTAAAATTTCAAAATTGATGTAATTAAATCAACGGCGAAAAAATTAAACTGAACCTATAATCACAGTTTTTTATGCTTTTTTAAAATGCACAGACAAATTTTCAAAATTTCAATATACAGGGTGTTGGTTCAAGATCACAATTACTTTATATTTTTTTGTTAATCCGGACCTGGATTTTTCTTGTCATTAGTAATTGGGTCGTTCCAATGTGGTAAATAAGTATTGATTATTTTTAAAATGAGTATTTATTCATTAACTTTAATATTTTATAACTAAAAGTTAATAATATCTGCCTTTTAATGTCAGAGTTCTTAAAAAATTCAATATAATTTCAAAATTAAAGTCATAAAATTGTCTGACCGAAAAATTGAAGCGAACCATTAAATTTACTTTTTTGTGCTCTTTTAAAATATGTAAACAGATTTTCAAAATTTGAATATACAGTGTGTTGTTGTAAGGTCAGTATTTCTTTATAATTTTTTGTGAAACCGGACCTGGATTTTTCTTATGGTTAGTATGTCGGTCGTTTGGGTTTTGAATGAGACATATGTGTACCAAATATCAAAAAAATATACAGGGTGGTTCTAAAGTTATGGCTTAGGAAAGAAATGGGCAAAATCGATAAAACACCCTGTAACTCTGTTATAAAAGTCGGCAGGGCAAAAAATGTAGTATATCTAGAACCGGCTCGGTGACCTCTATTCACCGTTAAAGTATTTCCGTTTCCCAATGAAACACCCTGTGTAAGTAATATTGTAATTATATTATTATAACTTGTGTTATTTTTTAAAAATAACGAACAACATCAAAAATTATAAATATCTAGAGTCAATATTTATTGCAAATAATTTCAGACTTATTTGTTATTATCTAAACTATTTTTCTGGATTTTCTGTAAAACCTTTAGATCTTATATGGACTTTTGAAAAAGAGCAATTACCCACTTTATATTAAAAAAAATATATATAACATTCAATAAAATTCCAGAATATTTCTGATTCGGAAGGAAAATCCAGATTAAATAAATAAAAAATGTATACGTGATATCGTCAAAATATACACATATCCCTCTGGCATTAATTAATGGTTGACTGGCATTTTTCTGTGATTCCAAAAATCTAATATGGTCTTACATTTCTTGCTTGGTCTTCCCGACGTATAAGAATGACTCCTGAGAATCTTTCATGGTATATTTTATTATATTTGGTTTTCCAGTAAGGTCTTTTTTAACCGTTTTTTTTAGTTGGCACAAAATATCCATGTAGAATCCAAAGAAGAACTGCATGCTTGCCATCTACAATTAATATTAATAATTATTAAAAAAAATAAATCTAAATAATCTAGGTAGATTGTTATATTTTTGGGTGCCATTTTATTACAGAAATATATTAATTTATGCTGAAAAAAATTGCTAGATGTTGAGATGTTTATTTTTACTTTGATACTACCGACTGCTACTGCAGGAGTTAATAATATTTTTCAATTATTTACGGCCTAATCACATAAAGATTTAAGTTACCAATCTTTTATAGGATTATACCATTTAGAAATATTTTCAAATGGTTCCTTTTTTCTTTACCTATATGTCGAATTAGCTTTTCAAAAAATTTACAGAGAACAAAAATTAAGTATTTTTAATGGGGAAAAAGCCACAATTTCCTAAAAAAAATTATTTTATTAACGTTTCGACGTCCAAATCGGATGCCGTTGTCAAAATACAAAAAATATTAATGGATTTGGACAACGGCATCCGATTTGGATGTCGAAACGTTAATAAAATCATTTTTTTTTAACAAAATTGTGGCTTATGTGCCATTAAAAATAGTTAATTACAAAAATGCCACAAGAAAATAGTGTAACAAAAGAGAAATCTTGGATGACCGCCGTATAACAGTAAACACCTCGAGAATGACGTCATCGAATGATCTAGGCCTCGGCGGAAAGGAGGAGGAACTTCTCGAACATACGACCCGTAGGCGGAACACGCTGATAGCTAGAGATGGGCGTCGATTGTTCCAGAATAACAACTGGGTATAAATACGGGCATATTTGTAAATACAGTTTAGTCTTAAGCTAAAGTTTGTAAAGTAAACTTGTATAAATATAAATAAAGTCGTATATAAATACGAACCGCTAGTTTTATTGTAATTATAAGTAATTACAATAGTCACGTTACAATAGTTTCAGAACAACATTAACAAAAATTAATTAATACTAGATAAGTAGGATTGAATAATGGAATATTTACCTTCCGCAATGTCTTCATGGGTAGCCTTTTCAAATAAAAATTTATTTGTTTTTCCTTGATATGACTTTCACACTGAAGAAAGAAAATAATTATTTCGAAATTACTGTCCCACCCATCAATAAGTCCATTTCCATTTCCAAGTGCCACTCCAAAGTCCATATCAATCTGCAAAAGTAAAAATGGGAATACAACTTTTTTTACAGAAATCCAACAAAATAATTTATTAATTGTTAACAATCTAATGTGTAAATACATACCTTATAAAAATCAACCAAATCGCAGAAGTTTTTTTTCTCTATCAAAGTGGTCTGTGCACGTTGAAAAGACAAATTACTACTGCCAATGCCAAGCACCGTCTTAGGAGTCTGCAGGGTTGATTCACTGTTGTCACGTGACTTTATTGCACCAATAGAAACACTTATAACATTTCAAGAATGTACAGGTTTCTGTACAAGATTGTTGCTACAATGTATTGATAATTGATTCCGGTATATTACGTTAAATCAAAGATCTCGCTTCATTAAAATGATGTACTTTTACATCAGCTCGGTTTACTTTAACAGAATTATATTTTATCTTAAACATTAAATCAAGAACACTGTACATTGGTGCAAGGTTTTATTTAATATAACCGCATAATCCTGATGTATGGTTTCATATATACAAAGAAAAAATTATTAGAATTATGAAAAAAGTCATTGGATCGATAAAACGATTCATTGAATTAATGATCCTATTCATTATTTTTTAACGAATAGGATTACATTGTAATAATGAAGATGGCCATTACTTAATGACTGCGTGTTCATAGTATTAACAAAATTTTTCATAGCATGATCAGCGTTCATTGGTACTATGTACAATATTTTTTTCAGTGCTTTCTTTTGTTTTTGTTTTCTGGTATCAGTTGCTTCATTTTGATACCCACCATGTAATGATCAGAGTCGGCATCTGGTCCTCTGTATGTTCTAATCTTCTTTATACATTGCTGCTCTTCTTTTTCGATCAGCACGTGATCTATTTGGTTTTTGGTCTTTCTATCTGGCGATATCCATGTTTCCTTGTGTATTTCCATTCTTTCGAAATATGTGCTCATTATGATCATATTCTTTTCTCTTGCAAAATGTATGAGGAATTATCCGTTTTCATTAGTTTAATTGTGTTTACTATGTTTTCCTTTTTTCGGTCTAAATACTTCTTCCTTCCCTATTTTGGCGTTTGCGTCGCCTAAAATAATTTTCATGTCGTATCTGGGTATACTTTCGATTGTTCTATTTAGTTCATCGTATAAGGATTCTTTGACATCATTATCTTTTTCTTCAGATGGTGCGTGAATATTTATGAGAGTGATTTTTTGGTATTTTCCCTTGATCTTGATACTACATAATATGCGATCTGATACTGGTTTGAATTCTACTATTGCTTCTTTTAGTTCTTTTCTTAGCATAAAACCTGTGCCTAATGTTCTATTCCTTCCGTCGCTATTAAAAAACACTGTATCTTCTATTTCTACTATTTCATTTCCCAGCTGTTTCGCCTCCTGCAAAGCTACTACGTCAAATTGGAACTTTTCGATTTCTCTCGCTAGATGTTTAAGCGTGTTTAAGTTTACCTTCTCCATATGTGCCTCTTACATTCCATGTTCCTAAAAGTAAGTGTTCTTTTCGACATGTTGTCTTGTGTTTTTGTCTGGTTTTCATTTTTTTTCTCTTTTTTTCTTTTTTTGTATTATCGCTGTCCTTTTTCTTTGCTTGTTTCGTCAACATTATTCCCATGGTATAATTATTTGCTAGTCTTTTGATGTCGTTTTGATCATTTTGCCTTCTTTGTCGTTCCACTTCCATTCGCTGTTATTTACCCATATATTTTTTACTCCAATCTTGACTTCATTTTCTTTGTTTCTTTCTTCCTGAGCAATGTTTCCAATTGTTTTCTGTATTTCTCGTTCCTTCATGGTTGCATCTTCGTTGATATATACCTTGTGCCCTCTTTTAACTTGTACTTTTTTTCATTATTTTTCTTTTTTCTTCTTGGTTTTATAATTCAATGATGCATGTATTTTCTACTAGCTTGTGAGCATTCCTTATTTTAACCTCTACTCCTATGTTTTGTTTGATGAAATTGTTGATTGTTTCTTTTAACCCAGCTTGCTCATATGTGTCTATCCTTAGACCGTTCATAACTACGTTATTTATTCGTCGGTGTTTTTCCACAACTTCCGTGTGATTTATTATTTATCTGAGTTCCTCCTTGATTTCTAATGTGCTAAAAGCACAATATGTAGATATGTAAATTTAGTGCGGAAAAGTAAAACTTTCCAAACTAAAACGCGTGCGGAAAAGTAGACTCTTTTGCACGCTCGTAGAAAAAATTGTATTAGTTACAGATTTTTAAATCATTTTTAAACAAAATTCAAGTGCTTTCCGCCCACACCGTGCTTATGCTCATAATCGTTTTATACGTTTACGACAGCTTTAATGTTTTCATTTCCAATTTGTAAAATTTAATTTGATTAATTAGTTAAAAAACTATATTAAATTATCTCAACCGCGCTCGGCGCCGAATGCTGCTATACACAGCGCCAGCGTCAATGTTTAGCTGCAGATGTAATTTAAATCTGCAGCTTCTGAGAAAATCTTTGTATAAGGTGTTTTATGTATAATTTTCTGAATTTTCCAATGGTGAAATCAGTTCTGAAATTTATATTTTCCTAGGTATTTAAAAAACAAGTACCTAATTTAGTCCATTGAAATGTTACATTTAGGGTTGCATTTCTTAAAGGAGTCAATTTTATTTTCTTAATATGTAGGGAGGTTCAGTAGAAGCTTAAGTTCAAGTTTTTGGGGTCGCCGCCCTTGTCCCCCGGCCGCCACCTTGGAAAAGGGGGTCACAGGGCTTTCGCGCTATATCTCCTAAACTAGCAACCACACAGAAAATTTAATTACAAATAAAATGTAGCAAATTAAATTTTCTACAATTTTATATCTATTACTTTTTATCGTCGAGTGACCAACAAAAAAGTTATAAACAAAAATAAGAGAAAATTTTGTAAGAAGTTTCCTTTTGGAGGTTATACCTTTTTTCCGTTCATTTTACAAGAACATAACATCATAGCGATTTTGTAGAGGATTTTTCAATGAACAATTTTCGCTATAAAGTTGTTTAATTTTATTTATTATCTAGGTTTTACGCGCGCTCCAAACTTGACCAGATTCTCGAATTCTCATAGGAATACAATAAAAACAAATCCTTGGGCTTAACCCCTTTTCTGGGTCTAGGAAAGTTGGTCGAGAACACTTCGTCGACGGAAAATTGGTCGACAACATTTGGTCGACAAACAGTTGATCGAATGCACAATTCATCGAATGGACAATTCGTCGACGAACATTTGATCGAATGGAATTTTCGTCGACAAACTGTTATTTATCTTTAGGATAAAGGGATTAATGGTGACAAACGACCGACGGGTTGTTGGTTTTTATTTTGTGAACTGGAATATTGTATTAGGGTGATTCCACTTCAAATCACTCAATTTTGGATCAAAAAACTTTTGGATATCCGTTTTTTCTGAAACTTGGTGTATAGCTTCTACGGGACGTAAAAAAAAAGAGATTTAAGGTCAAAAAATCTTCTTTTTTTTTCTCAAAATGTTATTTTAAGCGATTTTACAGTGATTTGGTATTTATTTAACAAATTTCATTTTCTCTCGTAAAGTATCAATGGAAAAATTGATATTTTAATAAAAGATACTCAAAAATGTCATTATATGCCATTATAACAAGTTAGTTTGATTCAAAACAAGCTTTTGATAAAATTTTATAGTGTAGAAAACGGTAAAACAACAACATGTAGGAAGTTAATTTTTTTTATTCGACATGTTGGTATTCTTATACAAACTGAAACAAAAACTTAATGCCCTACAACCCTTAAAACCCGAGTTAGCCACTTTTTTTCAAAAATTTACCGGGGCTTTGTTTATAAATATTAGAAAATTTGAAAAGCAACATTTAAACGACTGAAAGAGCATGTTTAAACAAAAAAAAAAAAATAAAATGATTCTTGTAAAAATGAGCCGTCCATGATGCGCCAAAAGTGAAGAGTTTAAAAGTAAAGCGATTCTTACCCTCTTGATTTTATTATCAAACAATTCACAACTACACATTTATAAAAGGCGCAATACCTCCGGTTCTTACCAACGAAAATTGATGTTCTTTTTGAAGTGAATACTTCTAATCGCTTGGTATGGAAATTTGATGCCAAATACTAAATTCGTATTTGGCGTCATTCAAAAGTCGTGACGCGAGTGGTAAGCTTGCGTTATACCGTACATATATAACATTTATTTTAACTTTCATAGTAAACCTGATACCAAATTTTCTACTGTTTGAATGGTTTCAGGGTGACTTCAACTATACATCGCGAATTTTAAATAATTAATTGGGATTAGGTCGTTTCAATACTAGAGGGGTAATGTATTAAATTTTTCTTAAAAATAAAGTGCGACACATGCTTTTATGGTAAAACTAAATATAGATTCCAAATTTTTTATGATCGGCTGTCTTCGGGGTGGTTTCAACACTATAGGGGTAATTTGTAAAAATTTTTCAAAAATTATAGTAGATACGACACACATGTTTTTATAATAAATCACCCTGAAACCAGTCAAACAGTAGAAAAATCAGGATCATACTATGAAAGTTCGAATAAGTGTATATTACAGTGTAATAATAAATATGTACATTAAGGTATACCGCACGCTTACCACTCGCGTCACGATTTTTTTATAACGCCAAATACGAATTTAGTATTTGGCGACAAATTTCCATACCAAGCGATAAGAAGTCTTCACTTCAAAAAGAACATCAATTTCCGTTGATTAGAATAGGAGGTATTGCGACTTTTATAAATAATGTGCAGTTGTGAATTAAGTTTTTGATAATAAATCAAGATGGTAAGAATCGCTTTACTTTTAAACCCTCCACTTTTGGCGCATCATGAATGACTCATTTTAACAAGAATCGTCTTGGATTTTTTTTTGTATAAAAATGATCTTTCAGTCGTTTAAATGTTGCATTTTAAATGTTCTAATGTTTATAAAGAAAGCTTCGTTTAGAAAGAAAGTTTATTGCAGTCGAAAACATTGTACGGAATTGCGTCAATTCCCTAAAAATTTATTGACCTCAGCATCTCGCATATTTCGTCTTGTCCGCAAGTGTCCCCAAATTTGACTTGTCCGGAAATGCTCCGTTCGCAAGTACGCCGACACCAAAAAGAAGACCGGTACAACATCACTAATTAAAATATCGGTTTATATTTGCTGTCTACTCTCCCACCGCAGCCAATTTTTTCATTAAATTTAAAAATAATTAAGATTTAGAAAAAAAATTAACAAAACCCAAACAAAAATAAAATGTATAATACAATATTCCAGTTAACAAAATAAAAACCAATAACCCGTAGGCGTCGTTTGTAAAAATAATTAAGATTTAAAGACAAAATTAATAAAACCCAAAAAAAAAATAAAATGTATAATACAATATTCCAGTTACCCGTCGTTTGTCACCATTAATCCATTTATCATAAAGATAAATAAGAGTTTGTCGACGAAAATTCCATTCGATCAAATGTTCGTCGACGAATTGTCCATTCGATGAATTGTGCATTCGACCAACTGTTTGTCGACCAAATGTTGTCGACCAATTTTCCGTCGACGAAGTGTTCTCGACCAACTTTCCGACACCGTACTTTTCTATCTATTTATTATAATTTTAACATTCCTATGCTATTATTAAGCTATTTTTGACCCTTTTCCCGGCCACCTATGAGGTAGAGTCTGGAGGTGCGTTTTTTGTGTGGTACCCCAATAGGCCTAATCCACGGACAACTTCTAGACAAAATATTATTATTTATTATTATATGTTAAAACAAATCTATCGTACTTACTAAGGAAGTAAAACTTCACTTGTAGGTAAATGGTATATAAATTTATTAAAATTTTTATCTAAAATGATCCAAATTGGATTGAAGTGGGTACATCTATAGTACAAAAATTACACAAACGTTTTCGGACCAATCAGTCCATCATCAGGTAGAAAACCTAAAATAAGCAAACCACTGTATAAAAAGAGGCCAAGATGAAATTTTGTCTGTTTGAAAGTTAGGAAAATTAAAACATGTGGCTACTTACTTTAGATCCAAAGTAGTTGGAACTAGCTACATAGTTAGGTCAAAAGACCTTAAAATTACAATAATTAGGCCATTTCGGCTACAACAATGTCGACAATAAGTCGATGTTTAAAGAATTTAGAAATGTAGTGGTACTACAATGTGGTCTTCATCTTGGCTTCAAACTGACAGACTGAAATATGACATTGAACGAATATTGACAAGACCTTCTAGGTAGGGAATTTTATGTGTATGCAGTTATTTTGTATTTTAGAAATGCAAAAAAATATTTTTTACTTAAATAAATTAATTTAATTAGCTATTAAATAAATGAGTGAGAATAAACAATTTGAATTAATAGTAACAAAAAATTATTTATGATAATTTTATGACGATATAAAGCGAAAATTTTGCCAAGTAATGACGTCACTTGTTCGAAAAGAAGAACAGAAAAAAGAAAGAAAAAATAAACTAAAGAAAAATAAAAGGAAATGTATTAGATGATAAATATAAGGTAAAAGAATTAGTGAATAAATCTGGAGTTTGACTGTTATGAAATGCAATTTAAGTTAATAATCACAGTGTAAAGTTAAGAGTATAACTGGTTGCCTGAATTCATGTAAATAAGACAGGGTGAATAAAACAAAACTAAGAGTAGATTACAATGGTTTAACGGAAATGAAATTAAAGTACTAAATGGTTGTATTATTTATGTGAAAGTAAAATTAAAAATTAAAAGACTATGATATGGAATGAAATGAAGTTAAATTTCGGTTAGTTTAAAAATAAAAAATAATTAGAATAATGATCTATAACTGGTTGACTGAATTTATGTAATTGAAGTGTAAATAAAAACAACAATAAGAGAAAGTTGATATGGTGTGAAGTAAATAATAATAAGGTACCAAATGGTTGTATGAATATATGCGAAAATAAAATTAAAAATAAAAATATAGAGGAAATAAAACGAGGGTGAAAAGAATGGTAAAAATGTTGCATTATAAAATAAAACAAAGTATGTAAGCCTTAAAATTAATGGTTGTCTAACTTGGAGAGAGATTGAAAATAATAATTAGAAAAAGGAAATAAAGTAAAGTTATAAAGAGAATGAATATTATATGTGGTAAATGGACCAACAGAGACATGAGAACCTAAGCCTACCTCCACAAAGGATAGGAGGCACGCAAAGGCACACACATATCTGCCAGCCCAATGATCACATAATAATCATGACGAATTGTCAAAATTGTTCTCAGAATTACATTATAGGTAAGTGTGATAAATATATAGTAAAAAGTAAAGGAAGGTCTTGCAAAGATTTAGAAAATAATTGAAAGAATAGGTTAAGTTGTTATGTATAACAAACCTAATAAAGAGCAGAATATATATGTTTGCGGTCAACAGACTAACCGAGACAAATATGCCTGAACTTACCTCCACAAAGGATAGGAGTAAATTTGGAGTTGTCATGCTGAGAAAATAAAGAATGTCCTAAAAGAAAAATGAAGAGAAATATCATGTGAAGCCTAGACCCTGTGGATATAAAAATAAATGTATTTCAAAAATTATGAATTGTGTGAAAAAGTTAAACATAAACTATGGAAATAATTGACGGTGAATAGGAGTGAAGTCACGGTTTTACCGTCAATTATTTCCATAGTTTATATTTAACCTTTTTCACTCAATTCATAATTTTTGAAATACATCTATTTTTATTTCCACAGGGTCCATGCCTCACATGATATTTCTCTTCATTTTTCTTTTAGGACATTCTTTATTTTCTCAGCTTGACAACTCCAAATTTACAACTTTCACCTAATTTTTGCATGTGACACAATAAACATTTCACAAACCCTCCATTCTTTTACAATATATTATTCTCAATTATTTTACCTTTTATTCTAATTATATACAGGTTTTTGCTGTGGCTCGGTTGCTGGTGGTTATTGGACACCTCTAATAAACAATCCTTTAGTTCACCTAAGCCCAAATTTTAAATTGTAGTTATTAGTGTTTGTGATCATTGGACTGGCAGATATGTGTGTGCGTTTACGTGCCTCCTATCCTTTGTGGAGGTAAGTTCAGGCATATTTGTCTCGGTTAGTCTGTTGACCAAAAACATATTCATTCTGCTCTTTATTAGCTTTGTTATACATAACAACTTAACCTATCCTTTCAATTATTTTCTGAATTTTTGCAAGACCTTTCTTTACTTTTTACTATATATTTAATACACCATTAGCTATAATGTAATTCTAAGAACAATTTTGCCAATTCGTCATGATTATTATGTGATCCTTGTGGCTGGTAGATATGTGTGTGCCTTTGCGTGCCTCCTATCCTTTGTGGAGGTAGGCTTAGGTTCTCATGTCTCTGTTGGTCCATTTACCACATATAATATTCATTCTCTTTATAACTTTAATTTATTTCCTTTTCCTAATTATTATTTTCAATCTCTCTCCAAGTTAGACAACCATTAATTTAAGGCTTACATATTTTGTTTTATTTTATAATGCAACATTTTTACCATTCTTTTCACCCTCGTTTTATTTCCTCTATATTTTTATTTTTAATTTTATTTTCGCATATATTCATACAACCATTTCGTACCTTATTATTATTTACTTCACACCATATCAACTTTCTCTTATTGTTGTTTTTATTTACACTTCAATTACATAAATTCAGTCAGCCAGTTATACTTCAATTATTCTAATTATTTTTTATTTTTAAACTAACCGAAATTTAACTTCATTTCATTCCATATCATAGTCTTTTAATTTTTAATTTTACTTTCACATAAATAATACAACTATTTAGTACTTTAATCTCATTTCCGTTAAACCATAGTAATCTACTCTTAAGGCGGCTGCACAATTGCCCGGGAACGGGAACGAGAACGGAAACGGGAACGAGAAAAAAGTTAACCTCTACGTAAATTAATGTTGTAGATGCACAATAACCGAGAACGAGAAGCTGTCCGGTAACGGGAACGGGAAAGTTGACCATGTTTTAACTTTCTCGTTCCAGTTGTATTCCCGGAACCAATCAGAAGGCAGTATTAAAAATACTGTCAAATCCTCAATAAAAATTTGTTATTAGAAGTGTGTGACCAAGTTTTAGTGACAATTTTTATACATTTTGCATTAAAATAAATGACGAACGATTGATTTCTTTATTGGAAAAATGTCCTCATCCGTATGATTGATGTAGATCATAGTACGTATATACTTATATGGTAATTAGATACAATGATAATATAAATATTTGAATGATATGCTTTTTATCTTTATGCTGACAAACCTTTGCGATTGCACACATATTGTGTAAATTAGTTCCAAGATCATAACAAAACAAAAATATTAAAAGGTCGTCATCAAATAAATCCATATTTTTAGAGTTAACAGCCATGCTCTTTTAATACAATTAGAAAAAGATCGTTCCACAAAATTTATTTTGGAAAAAAAAAAATTAATAGCACAAGTGACAGTGACACAAAACAGCTGTTTACCATTTAATTGTGAATCTGCTGATGCTTTCAGTTTCCGTTCTCGTTCCCGTTTCCGTTTCCGTTCTCGTTCCCGTTCCCGGTCAATTGTGCAGCCGCCTTTAGTTTTGTTTTATTCACCCTGTCTTATTTACATGAATTCAGGCAACCAGTTATACTCTTAACTCTACACTGTGATTATTAACTTAAATTGCATTTCATAACGGTCAAACTCCAGATTTATTCACTAATTCTTTTACCTTATATTTATCATCTAATACATTTCCTTTTATTTTACTTTAGTTTATTTTTTTCTTTCTTTTTTCTGTTCTTCTTTTCGAACAAGTGACGTCATTACCTTGTTGGCAAAATTTTCGCTTTATATCGTCATAAAATTATCATAAATAATTTTATGTTACCATTAATTCAAATTGTTTATTCTCACTCATTTATTTAATAGCTAATTAAATTCATTTATTTAAGTAAAAAATATTTTTTTGCATTTCTAAAATACAAAATAACTGCATACACATAAAATTCCCTACCTAGAAGGTCTTGTCAATATTCGTTCAATGTCATATTTCAGTCTGTCAGTTTGAAGCCAAGATGAAGACCACATTGTAGTACCACTACATTTCTAAATTCTTTAAACATCGACTTATTGTCGACATTGTTGTAGCCGAAATGGCCTAATTATTGTAATTTTAAGGTCTTTTGACCTAACTATGTAGCTAGTTCCAACTACTTTGGATCTAAAGTAAGTAGCCACATGTTTTAATTTTCCTAACTTTCAAACAGACAAAATTTCATCTTGGCCTCTTTTTATACAGTGGTTTGCTTATTTTAGGTTTTCTACCTGATGATGGACTGATTGGTTCGAAAACGTTTGTGTGAGTTTTGTACTATAGATGTACCCACTTCAATCCAATTTGGATCATTTTAAATAAAAATTTTAATAAATTTATATACCATTTACCTACAAGTGGAGTTTTACTTCCTTAGTAAGTTTTTTATTATGGTATACAGCCAATGAGAGGAATCTTTTCCTTTATATTTTAAATCTATTATAGTTATTATTTTTTCATTTTTTCCGATGGTCCAGGCTGCGAGTCAAGATCTGAATCAGTATCCGAGGTGAATTTTTGTGGTATAATGAGAGTTAGATTGGCGTCATTGTCGGTAATTCATATACCAATTAATTTTCTTTAATAATTAATGTTGGTATGTTCACGATGTTGCTGCAACTTTCACCAACAAAAAAAAAAGGAACACTGCTGAACATTTGAGGTCTGCTTTTCGGTAACCACATGCACTTCCAGTTTCCATTGCATCTGCTAAAGATGAATTTCCTAAGCTCGGGGGTACTGGAGGCTTGAAAGTTTGGATTGGTATCCTAAATTTTCCATGCTTTTTTCAGCCCCAATGTTCTGGATCACAATGTTTACTGAGCCATGACTGAACACTCGGAGTCTGTGGAAACGGGCTGCGCATCTTGTGTTGTAGAAAGTGAGAAGAAATTAAATGCACTTTTTTTACTGTTTTGGCGAATGGATTGTATCTCGGGTTTCCAGAGAATCGTCTTTATTTCCGCCATATAAAGAGACGACAAACACTCGCCGATAACAGTGAGTAAAGATGGCTTGGCTTTCCCACTGACAAATAATTTTCCCTAGAGATTTCTTACAAATAAAATAAAAATAACCACCACTGATGATGCGCTCCTACAAAAAACACAAAATGCTTATCTAATCACAAAAATATAAATTTTACGCACAAGACTCTCAACAATATTATCTATAAAAAACTCAAAATACTTTTCACAATTTTTAATACGACTGCACGTGGCCAAATAGCTAGCATAACTGTAAGAATAAGTTGAGTAGAGGGGGACCGACTGCTGTGCCACCTAGGATTAATTATAATAATAAAAGTAATAGCAGCCAGATATTCAGTCCGATACGAAAGAAAAATGACGTAATTGCAAATTTTGTTAATTTCTGTTTATTGCGCAATTAACTTCTAAGATACTATGAAAAGATGATACAAAAAGACCGAACTGTAAAAATGTGCCGAGCCACTATAAGGTAGTTGCGTCGTTACTGAAATACGCGCTATGTTATACAGTGGAACCTCGATAACTCGGATTAATCGGGACCGCGGCCGATCCGGGTTATCGAAAATCCGGGTTAGCCGGAGAAAATGGTAAAAATTAATAAAATACAGTATACTTACAGATAAACTCCGTTATAATTGAAATAACATGAAATATATATGCACAGTACACATTAACTTACATATAGTTGTATAGAGTATTGTTCATTTCTTGGTAATAAAAAAATCAGTTAGTTTCTTTTGCGTCAATTTCGTCTGCCGCTTGCGTGCTGTGCGATCCCGCAGTCTCTTTAACATCAGCAGTTCAGCCGGCGATGTTTCCGCTTGCCGCTCGAAATAAACCATTAGTGCGTCTAATTGGGTCATTGCGTCTCCATGACTCATCACTGGCTGTTCAATGTCACCGTCTGCGTTCTCAGCGTCTGATTCACTAGCGTCAGGTAAACACAACGCGATCACTGCCTCGTCAGTAAGTGGCGCATAACCTCCGTTATTATCTGCCTCTAACCACAGATTAATGTCACTTTCATCGACTTCAGAGCAACCGTCAATATTTTGGAACATATTCAAAAGTTCTTGGGGCTGGACTTCGTCTGGCGAATCATTTTCCAGGTAACAGTTATCCACTGGTTGAATTAAATTTTCTGGCAAGTCGCATACACCCTTCCACAGTTTTTTCCAAGATTTTATCAAGCTGATTGTAGTCACTTGTTCCCAAGATTCTGCAATCATATAAATTACAGTTTTGACATTGAACGTTTTGAGAACTTCAACTACACCGTGTTGTCCTTCATCTTCTATGATTGTGCTTAACATCTGTCTTCTGTAAACCTTCTTAATTTTCTCTAGAACCCCCTGGTCCATGGGCTGTAATAGCGCTGTTACATTAGGCGGCAAAAACTTGACGGTAATGTCCCCACTGACCAGCACATCTGCTGAAGGATGTGAAGGCGCATTATCAATTATTAGGACAGCTTTATTTGGCAACCCACAGTCTTTTAAATATTTTGTTACACCTGGCACAAAACAATCAAAAAACCAGTTTTTAAAAGTGGTGCTGTCCATCCATGCATTCTTTTGAGACTGGTAAACAACTGGTAAAGAATCCCGATTTACATTTTTCAGTGATCGCGGATTTTTTGATTTTCCTATTAAGACTAGGGGAAATTTATGCTTCCCCGAAGCATTGCTGCAGGCCATTATTGTCAATCGGTCTTTGCTTTTTTTGTACCCTTTTGCGGCTTCTTCAGTTTTTGAGGCCAAAGTTTTGCTTGGCAACATTCTGTAAAACAGGCCAGTCTCATCGGCGTTATATATTTGATCTGCCGTTAAATTTTCTTCTCTCACAAAATCCAAAAACTTGCTTTTATAGTCATGAGCAGCGTTGTTGTCCACAGATAGACTTTCTCCAGTGATAGATAGTTGGCGTATTCCATGACGTTTTTTCCATCTATTCAGCCAACCTTGACTCGCAGTGAAATTTGGTTCACAATCAGGCAACATTTTATTCAGCTTGAGTGCTGTTTCTTGAATAATTGGTCCAGACACTGGTAATCCACGTTCGCGTTCCGCACAAAACCACACATACAAAGCGTCGTCGAGAGTCTCATTTTTAGCTTTATTAGTTTTGCACCGATTGTCCAAACTGTCTTTTGTTATAATTTTGAAGCAGAATTCTTCGATTTTAGTTCTATTTTTCTTCCATTCCGATACTGTAGATGTACCAACACCATATGATGCTGCAACTGTTTTTAAAGATTCGCCTTTATCAATTCTACCTAAGGCTTCTAGTTTCTTTTCCATTGTCACTACAACATTTTTACGTTTCGCTGCCATTACGTAGACAAAAAAACACAAAATCTGAATAGATTTACGAACGATTACAGAAGGGAAGCGAATAATACGACTATACTACACACAATACGGTTCTCAATCGCAACGATTTTATTATGTTATTTAATAACAGTGGATAACTAAGACCATTGTTTCAAAAAGAATTTTTTAATAGTCTTTTCAAACAATGCTGACAGTTTAAAATAAATAAAGGGTACAATACTACAGGTGCCTGTTGATTCCGATAACCCAAACAACGAACGTTGTGTGCCATGAGTCATTTTTACTGTCGTAAAATATGGTTCAAATTACACTAATACCCATTATCTCTCAAATATTATATTACATGAAAGAATACCCACGAAGGAACATATAAAACACGCTGTATTTTTCTGTCACCGTGTCACACAAAAAATTGGCAAGCGCAAGTATTATATTGTACATATAATAATTATTATTACATGTACTTGAGCTGGGCAATTTTATTTGTGACAAGGTGAGAGGAAAATACAGCGTGTTTTATATATTCGTTCATGGGTATTCTTTCATTTTTCCGACTGTACATTTTTATTGTTGAAATGTTTGTCTGATAAAAATCGGTCCGGGTTAGCCGGACTTCCGGGTTATCGGGGGCCGACTTATCGGGGTTCTACTGTACCTTGTTTCAGATGCATAATGACGCAACTGTAGATAGATTAATAATAACATAGGAATGTTAAGATCATAATAAATTGTATGAATAAAAAATAGTAAGATAGAAAAGTAAGCCTAACGTTTCGTTTGTATTGTATCCCTATGAACATTCGAGAATCTGATCAAGTTTGGAGCGCTGTAAAACCTATAAATATACCTATAAACCTACTAGATAAATAAATAGAATTAAACACTTTATAGTGAACATTGTTCGCTGAAAAACCCTCTACAAAATTGTTATAATGTTATTTTATTGTAAAATAAACTAAGAAAAAAGTTATAACCTCCAAAAGGAAACTTAATACAAAATTTTTACTTATTTTTGTTTATATCTTTTTTGTTGGTCACTTGACGATAAAAAGTAAAAGAAACAAAATTGTAGAAAATTTAATTTGCTACATTTTATGTTTCATTATATTTTCCGTGGTGTTGGTAGTTTACGAGATATAGCGTGAAACCACATTGCACCCCTTTTCCAAGATGGTGGCCTGGGGACAAGGGTGGCGACCCCAAAAACTTGAACTTAAGCTTCTACTGATCCCCCCTACACATTAAAAAAAAAATAAAATTGACTCCTCTAACCAATGCAACGTATGGCCTAAAAAATGTAACATTTCAATGGACTAATTCCACAGTTCATTTGGTTAATAAAAAATGAGGTACCCCGTCAAAATAGCCCCGTCAAAAAAGCTCCGACAAAATAGCCCCGACATAATATCCCGCACACAAAATAGCTCCGACAAAATAGCCTGCAGACAAAATCGCCGCGGAATAATAGCCCGGCGACAAAATAGCCCCGACAAAATAGCCCCGACAAAATAGCCCCGAAAAAAAAGCTCCCTTCAGAATTCATCATGAAATAATACCTTAAAAATACATTTTTTCGGAAATGGTAATTATCCTCTATTCAGATGTTTATCTTAACCACATTAAATAAAAATTGTCTTTTCAGAGAACTCGAGTCCTGTCTTTCCTGCCTCTTGGAAGTTTGAACAATAAAGTTAAGCAAAAATCAATGTTAATTTATGATATAAACATTTTTTTTGTTTTCGGGCAACAGTAAAATGCATATTAAATTAAATAAATTAAATACATTCTTCCTTTTTGTCAAATAATTTAAATTAAAAAAAAGTTTTTGGACACCTTGTATAAATAATTATGTAATTGTTTATAAGAGGCTGTTTTAGCCGGGGCTATTTTAGCCGGGGCTGTTTTGACCGGGGCTATTTTGTGTGCGGGCTATTTTGTCGGGGCTATTTTGTGTGCGGGCTATTTTGTCGAGGCTATTTTGTGTTGAGGCTATTTTGACGGGGCTTTTTTGACGGGGCTGTTTTGACCGGGCTATTTTGACGGGTCACGAAAAAATGAAGCACCCGCTTTTAAGTACCTACATATAACTTCTTCATATGCTGTTTCGTATCATTTATTATTGAAATTACAAAAAGTTTCTATCTTGTTTGATTTTTTTCGTAAGTAAAAACTCCATTGACTTCCCCCTACATATTTTTTCCTAATTTGACCAGATAATTGGTTATTTGATAAAATTGTCTAAAAATCAAATGTGTTAACCTACTGCGATCCTCTGTATTCGTTGGTTTTATTTTGTTAATAAACTGTAGGTATGCGAATAATTTTTTAATTTTAAGTTACAATTAATACTGGGTATTCCCCTCTGTGGCTCAGTGGCAAGAGGGCCTACCTTTGGATTCAGGGATCGTGAGTTCGAATCTCATCAGGGGTAGGAAGTTTTTCAAATATTAAAAATAATAAGTAAAAATAGGTTTTATCCTTGTGGGATCGGTAGGTACTCACCAGAGGGACCTCAGACGTTCGGGTACAAAAAGGCAGTGAAGTCGCCTTTTCAAAGTAACAAGACATTAACTCAGCACATACACTACACTAAGTATCTGAATGCAAAATCAACTGTACCATGCTAATGGACATTAGTTTTGTCCAGGCATTAAACGAAATAAAAAAAATTGGCTATGAAGACGTGTCCTCGGTTGTAATTATGTAATTATAAAAGAAAAATAATTGGAAATTGGAATTAGAAAAAATAAAATAATAAAAATTGGGACTAAGTTCAGTAAACAGAGCATTTTCCATGACAGTTAAATTTTTGGAGAGAGCGTTGTTACAATTGGAATTTTGGTGAATGCGCTACTTGTGACTAAAAAAACGGTGACTGAAATTGAGGGGTATAGAATCAAAACTCGCTCTCTCCAAAATTTTCGTTTGTCACAAATCGCTAAAAACTTATAAAAAACAAGTCATAACAGTTACCACACGGATTTAAGTTTCATGTTATAGAATTTAACCATAGAAATTGATATTACATACATAATGAGTGAAATCCAACTTTCGTCAATAATTAAATAATTGTCATTTTTGTTTGGAGAAAGCGAGTTTTGAAGCAAACTTTTGGAGAAAGCAAGTTTTGAAACAATTCCCTTTTTTGGAGATGGAATTTTACAACTTTTGTTTTTTGCCGATTTTAATAGAATAAAAGTAATTAGCTTGACAGTGGTACAACAGATCTTATCGGTTCCAATGACGGTATGGTTCTTGGAAGATCATGCCTAAAATCCGTAATTTTCTCAACTTACAGGTTTGTTTTCTTCTTAGTTTTTGCCAATTCATTTTGCATCGGCGTTTTTTTTCTTGCCATTTTACCAGGTCCTACAGGCAGGGCCGCCGAGAGGGATGAGCGGGCCCCGGTAAAAAGAGAAGAGCGGGCCCCCGGTAAAAAGTGAAGAGCGAGAAAAATTGTTTAATATTTATAGAAATAAAATTATCAATAATAAATAATGAGAAACATTTTAAATAAAGATTTTATTAAATTTTGATTATATTATTTTTATCTACGACTGATACATAATATATGTATTATACTTGTGGTGTTTGCAATATAATGCCATATATTGTAATAATCCCTTAGGGATTAATAATACGGGATTAATAGCTATTAATCCCTCTGGCACAACAATCACAAAATTCACCACGGAAACAAAATAATCAACCTCAAAAAGTGTCACTGTCAAACGAATAGTATATTTGACAGTTTGTGTTGAGATGGACGAAAATGAAGAATCTTTTAATTGTACACCACCAGAAATTGTAGAACTAGCTACAGCAACAGCATCTTTAATACCTGAAACATCGAAATCCATTTATAATAAAACGTACGCAACCTTCAACGAATGGCGTGTTCGAAACAACGCGAAATAATTTTCCGAAAATGTTCTGCTGGCCTATTTCGCTGAATTAAGTGCAAAATATAAACCGTCTTCATTATGGTCATTCTATTCAATGATTAAATCTATGTTGAGAATAAACCATGACGTTGATCTGGAAAAATACGGCAAACTAAGAGCGTTTCTAAAGAGAAAATCGGAAGGATTTCAAGCAAAAAAGTCTTCCACTCTAACCCCAGAGCAAATTAGGAAATTTATTGACAAAGCTCCTGATGAAATTTATCTTTTACATAAGGTAAATATACATATTTAATTTGATTTATTCAAAAACTCATATGCTTATTTGCTTCAGGTAATATTGATCATTGGAATTATGGGTGCATGCCGCTCAAACGAACTTTATCAAATGAATATACAAGACGTGAAGGATCTCCAAACAGATTTATTAATAACAATCCCCAAGTCTAAAACCAAAATTGTACGAAAATTTACCATAAACAGTACGTTTTACAATATTGTGAAGAAATACATCGATCTCCGTCCGTCACATGTGAAAATAAATTCATTCTTTCTAAATTATCAAAAATCTAAATGTACAATACAACGTATAGGAAAGAACAAATTTGCAAATATTGGTAGGCAGATTGCCAAATATTTAAACTTGCCAAATCCTCAAAGTTATACCGGCCATTGTTATCGCAGATCATCTGCCACTCTGTATATTGATGGAGGAGGCGATTTAACTGGATTAAAGCGTCATGGGGGCTGGAAGTCAACACAGGTAGCTGAAGGATACATTGATCAGTCTATGAGAAACAAGGCAACTACAGCAGATACTATCGCTAAAGAGATAAACAGTAATGTACCATCTTCTTGTTCTACAGCAATCGAGATCCCAAATATTTGTATTAAAAACTCTACTAAAGTTAATGATGATTCTCAACCAATTCAGTTTATTAATTGTACTATTACTAATTTTAATGTTTTTAACAAATAAAGTTGTTCATTAAAAATCTTAAATTAATTAATTTGTCGTAGATAAAGTAGAGTATACTACTCGCAATAATGGCTCTCATTCCCTCGGAATGTTACTCCCTCGCCGCTAACGCGGCTCGGTTCGTAAATATTCCTCGGGAATAATAGCCATCATTATTGACTCGTGGTATAATCTACTATTATAATAGTGAAAATATTTATAATACAGGTGCTTTTTGAGTTTTCTGATTGACAAATATGTGTCTATATTTTCGAAAAATCACACGATTTTACCAAATCATGCTCAATGCACAAAGTTGCTAAGCTAGTTAACCGATCCTGTTTCATTGCATATCATAGCATTTTTTATGCGAGAAAGAAAACTAAAGGATCTTTCCGCTTCTGCGACTGTCACCGGTAATGTGCAAAATATTCTTAAGGCAATATCGACGTTAGGAAATATTATTGATACCAATTTGAGATGTTTAATTTTATTAAGTAAATCTATTTGAGAAAGTTGAGATTCACCAATATTATCCTTATATGTCGCTCCCAAATGAAAAATTTCATCTATCAATGATTCTTCACTGATATCTTCTTTATAAAACTTACGCAATGTATCAATTTTTTTCTTAATATTTTCGCATCTTCATCTCGAAATAAAAAATGTTAAATTATGAATTAATTTCATTTGCCGCATTAAATCTTCTGGTTAAATGGCTTATTATTATATGTATGTTATATTATTCTTATTATACATACAGTAAAACCTCGATAGAACGGACCTCTATTTAACGGACTTCGGATACAGTGGAACCTCGATTATCCGTCTCTCTATTAACCGTCACCTCTGTTAACCGTCAGGATCCATATATAAGTTATATTGTACAGTGGTACCTCGACATACGAGGGTAATTCGTTCCGTAACGTTGCTCGTATGTCAAATTGCTCGTATGTCAAAGCAATTTTCCCCATTGAAATTAACCGAAATGTCATTAATCCGTTCCATTCCCAAAAAACCACCTTAGTTGTTTTTGTTAAGTGTTTTTAAATAAGAAAAATGTTTTTACAAGAAGAAACATTTATTTATAAGTAACAAAAAATACATAAGTACATATTCTGTAAAAACAAAAGAAAAAGTGAGGTGCTTACGGAAGCGCTTAATTTTCGTCAGTGGTCTTCGCTTTCTTCGTCACACTTTGCTCATTTTCATCTACAGCTCGTTTAAAAAAACTGTCCAAAGAGGTTTGTTTCTTCCTCCCTTTCATAAATCGCTCGTGCCTTCTCACATATGATGCTTTGTGTCAAGGCTCCTCCTTGAAGCTGCTTCTCTGTCACCCATACCATCAGTAGTTTCTCCATCTTTTCATGGAGAGAAGTCCGGAGCTTGGAAATTATTGTAACGCCCTTAGCTGGCATTATACCCTTTATCACCGCCTTCAAGTTAGAAGTAGGTAGTCAAAAAGAGGCATGAATTTTAATAAAAAGCGGTTCCTCGTATCTCAAATTTTGCTCTCGTCTCAAAGCAAAACATCGCTCGCTCGGCGGCTCGTATCTCAAAACACTCCTATATTGGGGTGCTCGTATATCGAGGTACCACTGTATACATAAGTAAAAATTTAGTCATCAATTCATTTTGTTTGAGCATTGCGATATGCCAAACGAAATTCGTTGAAATGTACATGTATAGTTATGTCACCACCGCATTTTTTATGTAAATAATTTTTGTTCTTATCCAGGGCTCTGGATTAAATTGCAATTTAAATAGGTAAGGATAAATGATACCGTGCTTTTAGAGTTCCATTTTTTGAATCGCAAGCCGAAAATGAAAACGCACAGCACAATAATTATAAGCATTAATTAGTCGATATCTGTATGTCACCATAATTCAGTGTGTCACCATAATACTATGAATTTTTTTAATGTTCTGTTAACCTTCTTTTCGATTATCCGTCATACCCTTGGTCCTGTGCCCTGACGGATAATCGAGGTTCCACTGTATAACGGACACAAGGAAAAGATCAAGTGTAAAACAATTTTTAATGCAAAAAAATGAAAAACGAATTCTGGAAGAAAAATCAGCAAGGACAGGATCTCTGCAATGCTTTGTGCTAAAGACGATGGATCGCATGGACTGACTGCTATAATTGTTAGCAAATCTCGTAAACCTAGAGTTGTCAAAGATATAATGCATCATCTGCTTGTTTCACATTATAGCTCTAATAAGGTATGGTTCACCATGGATATTTTCAAAAATTGGTTTTTTAAAGAATTTGTGCCTGCAGTGAGTAAATTTCAAGAGAAGAAACTGGAAATACCTCCGAAAGAGGTGAAATGTTTATAGATTTTAGACAACACCCCTGCTTATCTCTCTGAAAATATTTGACATTCAGAAGATGGCACCTTTAATTGTACGTTTTTGCCAAAAAAATACATCGGTTATTGCGATTAATAAATAATTTTGGAAATCTAACGAGCATATTGCAGAAGTTTTTAGATGAAATAGAAAAGTAAAGTTCTTTTTTAACTTACAGATTTGTACATTGTATCTAAATAGACATTTACATGTTTTCAAAGAAAAAATTTTGATTGATTTTAAACCTATTTTTATACAGTACGTCCATAAAGTAACGCATAAATTCATTATTTCGTAGACCTGAGACTTTGAGGAAAAACATCAAATTTAAATTACAATTTATTGGCATACATATATCATACTAGTGACGTCATCCATCTGGACGTGATGACGTAATCGATGATATTTTTAAATGAGAATAGTGGTCATGTAATAGCTCATTTGAAAAAGTATGTAATTCTCTATTCAATAGTATAAACATTACCTGATATAATTATTTATACAGGGTGTCCACAAAATTATTTTTTAAATTCAATTAATTGGTACAAAAAGATGAATGTATGTAATTTGTTTAATTCAAAATATATTTTATTGGTGCCAGAAAACATAAAAATGTTTTTTTAAATAAACATTGATTTTCGCATATGTTTCGTAATGTTAAACTTCCAAGAGGCAGGTGGGTGGCTGCTCTAACATTGAATTTAAGCGAAAAGCAATATTTATTATTTGTCAAATAAACATGTATTCCTGTTTGCTGACAAAAGTAAAACGAATTTTGACTTAAATAAGTTACATACATTCTTCTTTTTGTCTCAATTAATTTAATTAAAAAATTCTTTTGGACACCCTGTATTAATAATTGTGTTATTGTTTGTATTAGTAAATGAAGAATTAAATACTCTTTCAAATGAGCTATCACATGACCCTTATTCTAATTTAAAAAATCATCGATTATGTTCTCAAGCCCAGATGGATGACGTCACTAGTATGATATATATGCAAAAAAATTGTAATTTGAAAATCGACCTGTTTTGGAATTTTTCCTTAAAGTCGCCGGTTTACGAAATAATAAATTTATGTGTTAATTTATGGACGCACTGTATAACGGACATACTGTGTCCCCTATTAATCCGTTATATCGAGGTTTTACCGTATTATACAATCTATGACAGTATTAAATATTCTATAGCGAAATATTGCTTCGGGCTCAAAATAATTATCAGACGCGTCACTATTAGGATCAGGTAAATCATCAAAAAATCTCGCAGGCTTCTTATGCCATTTTTCTTTATTTGATGTAAATTCTGGATTTATTCCAAAAACAGAAAAAAATACGTCTTTGGTCTGGTCGACGCCGGGCCCCTTACATCGCCGGGCCCCGGTAAAATGTACCGGCTGTACCGCCCTATCGGCGGGCCTGCCAACAGGAGTCACTTGAACACCCATTACGAATAGAAGAAAACTATTGCTGTAATACTACTTATTTTAAAAGAAAAAACTATGCAAATAGTTAGTATTCAAAGTTAATAGCTAATAAAACTACTCAGCAAACACTGACGTTGCATTATAAAAATAGAGTCATTAAATCTGGGTGGGTCCCCTCCACTCACTCTTCACGCCTTCTATTGGTCAGTTGGAGAAAGACGGGTTTCACGCAGAACTGTCATAGGAGAAAGACGGGTTTGATTCAAAAGTCTACTTTTAACATTGAATTTATATTGGATAAAGCTAATTTTGAGTCAAACTAGGTCTGGATTCGTGTAGGGTTCAACAAATAGATTCAGAAAATATAAACAACTCAATTTCGGCCATGGATGGAGCAAGTGAGTTTTGATTCTATACCCTTCTATACCTATAACCCTTATTTGGTTAATAGGGCTGATAGGGCTTTTCATCGATTGTTATTTGTTTCGAGCTTCTGTCATATGTTGTATAATCTGTGTATAATATTAATAGATGTAGGTACACGGATTATACGACATATCGTACAACTAGTTCAATAGTGCCACAACTGCAATAAATTCGAATTTTGGGTTAAGGCTTTAAAAGGTTGCCTATATAATACACCTTCTAATGCAATACAGCATTAACTGAAATGTTGTCTTGAATAAGTACAAAGTAAGATACTTCGGTATTACCTTATAGGGTAATAACATGGGTTTTGAAATGCAATTTGTTGATAACTGTAAGATGTGGCGATAATACACACTGCCACAATACAACCGATTCAATACGTTCAATACGGCCACAACTGCAAAAATTAATTGATTTTTTCATTATATTGCCGCCGTATCTCATAGGTATCGTTTTATAAATGACTTTCTTCACAATGCAATATCGCCATAACTATAAAAATACATAGTCCAAGTAATGAAGCTTAAAATAGGACTAAACCTCGCAATTTCTAAACGCTTTTATTTAGTTCAATAGATTGCGTCAAATCTTTGGAAGTTAATTTGACTACCTTTTTTTCCATGCAAATGAATGAAAATTTGCATTCGCGGGAACAATACACGAATAGACAACAAAAAATTTTTGTTTATGTTTATTAATTGTTTAAATAAAAAAACGGTTTTAATGGAAAAGGCCTAAATTCTCTTGTTTTTTACAATGTAGAAACTTGAAACTTTTACGGATTGTAGCTAATGATATAACCTACACATAATTTCACTTTTTACGTTAATTGTTTACGTTATGCGTCATAAATAAACAATAAAGTTTTAAATTTTGAACCCTCATATATTTGTTTATACAGTACGATGCAAATGAAAGGCATAAATTCGTTATTTCGTAAAAAGGCGACTTTAAGGAAAAATCCCGAAAGAGGTCGATTTTTATTTTTAAATTACGATATTTTTTCATATATGTCATACTAGTGACGTCATCCATCTGGGCGCGACGACGTAATCGATGATTTTTTTTAAATGAGAATAGGGGACATGCGATAGCTCATTTGAAAGGTCATTCAATTCTTTATTCAGAAATATAAAAATTTATATAATTATTTGTACAGGGTGTCCAAAAATAATTTTTTAATTAAATTATTTGACAAAAAAGAAGAATGTATGTAATTTATTTAACTCAGAATACATTTTACAGTTGCCCGTAAACAGAAAAAAATGTTAATTTCAGAAATAAACATTGCTTTTCGATTAAATTAAATTTTCAAGCCAGCTTCCGCCAGCCACCTGCCTCTTGGAAGTTTTAACATTCAATTTAAGCGAAAAGCAATGAATATTTGTGATATAAACATTTTTGTCTAGTTTCTGACAGCAGTAAAATGTATTTTAATTTAAATTTAATACGTTACACACATTCTTCTTGTTTTAAACGCTTTTCTTTAGTTCAATAGTTTGCGTCAAATCTTTAGAGGTTAATTTGCCTGCCTTTTATTCAATGCAAATGAATGAAATTTTGCAGACATATGCATTCGCGGGAACAATACACGAATAGTCAATAAAAAAATTTGTTTATGTTTAATAATTGTTTAAATAAAAAAAAACAATTTTAATGGAAAATGCTTAAATTCTCTTGTTTTTTACAATGTAGAAATTTGAAATTTTTACGGATTGTAGCTAATGATATGAACTATACATAATTTCACTTTTTACGTTAATTGTTTACGTTATGCTTCACAAATAAACAATGAAGTTTCAAATTTTTTGCCGATTCCGACTACTTTTTATGTTTGTACATTATGTTTTATACAGGGTGAGTCATGAGGAACTGTACATACTCCTACCTCGTATAGAGGCCCCTATGGGGAATAACCAATGACCATTAAAAAGTGTCTGCTCCCATTGTTTAATAATATACAGGGCGAGTTTCGCATTTTGACAGAAATTTATATTTGTCATAATTTTTGAACGGTCAGATCGATGTGTCTCTTATTTTGGTCAATCGTTACACTATTACCACCTAATCAACTGATTTAATCAAACTAGAAAAAATCAGGTCCGGCTTTAAAAAATTAGTTCCTTTTGGTCTTAGAAAAAATTTCACCCTGTATACGCTTTTTGAAAATTCTAATATTCTAAATTCTAATTTTACAAATTAGACAAATAGGCAATTAAAATGACATATTTATTTTTTCCCCACACGATTACTTAATTTCTTATAAAAAAATCAAATTTGACTATGAATTAAAAATTTGGTAAAGTGAACCATAGATTTAAAAAAAATTACTTTTATTACAAAAATTAGTTTTTTTAACCAAAGATTTGATTTATGTTACCACCCAATCAACTGATTTATTCAAACTAGACTAAAATCAGGTCCGGCTTTAAAAAATTAGTTCGTTTAGGTCTAAGAAAAAATTTTACCCTGTATACGCTTTTTGAAAACTCTAATATGAATTTTACAAATTAGACAAATAGGCAATTAGAATGGTATATTTATTTTCTCCCCACACGATTGCTTAATTTTTTATTAAAAAATCAAATTTGTCAAAATCGCAATTGTACCATAAAAATAAAAAAAATTTACCAACGTTTTTCTACAATTAAAAGTTTCACCATTTTTTTTTCTATAACACGTCTAGATCTAACACTTCCTATAACACTTCTCTTTGGACTCTATAGTTTAACATAGACGTGATCAAATAGATAAATTTTAAATTTTTTCACTTAATTTTTGCGGTCTAACTTTGCAATTCACGAAGGCCCGCCTTTTATTTATAAAAATTCATAACTTTTACGAGAAGAAGAGTGAAAGTCTACAACAATTGTCATAGTCTTCACAATGGTAAGAGATATGTGCTGTAAAAATTTCAGAAAATTTTTTTTAAATGGAACGTTGTAGCGAGTTAAACCGTGATTTCATCTTTTTTTTTTTCATTTTTAGGTTAAAATTCCGATTTTGACAAATTTGATTTTTTAATAAAAAATTAAGTAATCGTGTGGGGAAAAAATAAATATGCCATTTTAATTGACTATTTGTCTAATTTGTAAAATTCATATTAGAGTTTTCAAAAAGCGTATACAGGGTGAAATTTTTTCTAGGGCCAAAACAAAATAATTTTTTAAACCCGGGCCTGATTTTTTTCTAGTTTGAATAAATCAGTTGATTGGGTTGTAAGACAAATTAAATATTTGTCCAAAAAAAATTAATTTTTGTAATAAAAGTAAATTTTTTTAAATCTATGGTTCACTTTACCAAACTTTTAATTATTATTCATAGTCAAATTTGATTTTTTTATAAAAAATTAAGTAATTATGTGGGGAAAAAATAAACATGCCATTTTAATTGCCTATTTGTCTAATTTGTAAAATTCATATTAGAGTTTTCAAGAAGCGTATACAGGGTGAAATTTTTTCTAAGACCCAAACGAACTAATTTTTTAAAGCCGGAACTGATTTTTTTCTAGTTTGAATAAATCAGTTGATTGGGTGGTAACATAAATCAAATATTTGTTAAAAAAAATAATTTTTGTAATAAAAGTTAATTTTTTTAAATCTATGGTTTACTTTACCAAACTTTAAATTCATAGTCAAATTTGATTTTTTTATAAAAAATTAAGTAATCGTGTGGGAAAAAAAATAAGTTTTTTTTGCCTATTTGTCTAATTTGTAAAATTCATATTAGAGTTTTCAAAAAGCGTATACAGGGTGAAATTTTTTCTAAGACCTAAACGAACTAATTTTTTAAAGCCGGACCTGATTTCTTTCTAGTTTGAATAAATCAGTTGATTAGGTGGTAATAGTGTAACGATTGACCAAAATAAGAGACACTTCGATCTGACCGTTCAAAAATTATGACGAATATAAATTTCTGTAAAAATGCGAAACTCGCCCTGTATATTATTAAACAAGGGGAGCAGACACTTTTTAATGGTCATTTGTTATTCCCCATGGGAGCCTCTATACGAGGTAGGAGTATGTACAGTTCCTCATGACTAACCCTGTATAAATATTTTAATAAACATGACGATATATTTTAATATTTGAAAAGTGTAAGACTAAAAAGTAAAAAATAAAAAAATATGAAAAAAACATTTTTAGGAAACGCTTTTCTTTAGTTCCGAGTGACTAAAATTAAAAATATTAAAAAATCACCTAAAAAGCAAAAAATAAAAAAAATTGAAAAAATCCACACATTCGTTAAAGAAAAGCGTGGCGCGAAAACCGTTTATTCGATGAAGACGCGCCACGCTTTTCTTTGACAAATGTGTTAGATTTTTTCAATTTTTTTATTTCTTGCTTTTTAGGTGATTTTTTAATATTTTTAATTTTAGTCACTCGGTACTAAAGAAAAGCGTTTCCTAAAAAGTTTTTTTCATATTTTTTATTATAGAATAGATCGATTTGCTTGAAAATTTGAGAATAAGTATTGGATAGTTCAAGGATCAAAATCTATATCATGCCGAAAGACGCTTTTATCATGGGGCTGGTTGCCACCCCACCTCGGGGGTGGAAATTTTTTATTATATTTTAATCGCAAAATTTGGTAAAATCTTTTATTCCAAGTAAAAAACGTTCTATACTTTTTTTGATAAAATTGATAGTTTTCGATTTATTCGCTATCGAATGTATTAGTTTTATATCGAAAAAATCAATGTTTTTAACAAGTTTTCTGCTAATAACTCCAAAATTTTCGTTTTACCAAAACAACTTTACTTAACAAAATTGTACCTTTTGAAAAAATAAACAAAACAGTTTTTTTTTTAATTTTCTTTAAGACTAACAGTAATCGAGCTATACTTTATTATATGTTGGCTCTTCTTCGTCAAATGCTAAATATTGTAGTTTCAAAGTCAAAAGACGCGAAAACTATGCATTTTTCGATTACAACTTGTTAAAACTAATTTAAAGTACTTAAAAATTTCTATCTCCAGAAATAAAAAAAGTCTTTAGCTCAAGAATTAAGTGACTTATAATGAAAATAATGACAGTCCCTATTTTTTTTCAGCGAAATAGTGATCACAAGCAACCCCCTAATCACCACCCCAAATAAAATTAGTCATTGATCTTATTTGTTCTTTTTTATTTATGTATTATCAATAGGTTCTAGAAGTTTGACCGGCTTCGAATAATTAGTTTTAAAAAAACTGGAGTTAAAAGCGAATAACGAATTTTTGTAGTTTGGTAAAAAATGCCATTTTCTTCAGAATAGAAAGATTAGCATCAGAGATACGAAAAAATGTTTAAATATGAAATTGTAGCCTATTTAATTCCCAAGAATCTGGGTTGCAAAAATTTTTTTACGGCAAAAATTGAGTGAATTGTAAATGAGTACATATACCTATCTAAAAACATTGATTTTTTCTATACAAATTTAACACTTTCGATAGCGAATAAGTCGAAAACTATTAATTTTATCAAAAAAATGTATAGAACATTTTTTTCTTAGAATGAATGTTTTTGTCAACTTTTGTGGTTAAAATATAATAAAAAATTTCCACCCCCGAGATGGGGTGGTAACCACCCCCATGGTAAAAGCGGCTTTCGAAATCATATAGATTTTGATCCTTGGACTATCCACTACTCATTCTCAAATTTTCAAGCAAATCGATCCATTCTGTAAAAATTGCGAGGTGAAAAGCTTCGGTTCCTGGCCTAACAATCAACATTTTATTTTTAATAAATTGTAATTAGTACCTGTGGTGAGACCGCTCCCGTCTGGAAAAATTTCTGATTCGGTTTCTTTGTGGATTCCTATTCAAAAATGTCCCCTTTAAACAAATCTGAAGGGTGCCGGGCGGAATTTTTGGGCAGAAATTGTTTAAACAATTTTTTTAAAGAAATACAAAAGATCACGTTTTTTGCTCCGGAACATATATTTTTAAGTTTTGTGGGAAATTTTAAACAATAAAGGTATCTTGTAAATTTTCTCAAAAATTGATAGTTTTCGAGTTATAGGCGATTCAAAATCTGAAAAATGCGAAAATACGCATTTTCGAGGCTTAAAAACTCATATTTAAATTAGTATTTTTGAGGTTACCAGATACTTAAATTGAAGTTTAGACATTCAGCTTCAAGATTCTAAAGAGTGATTGCGTCTAACCTAATTTATACCGTTGTTTTTTAATTGTTAAATATGCGTGTTTATCCGATTTTTTTGCCGGTGCGGTGAGCTCTACTTCAAAAATCTCCTATTTTCCTCCGAAAAATATTTTTTTTAGTTTTTTTGGAATATTCTAAATAAAATAAGGTTCTTGACATTTTTCTCAACAGTTAACAGTTTTAAAGTTATAAGCGATTTAAAATCCAAAAATGCGTTTTTTGTCATTTTTCGGATTTTAAATCGCTTATAACTTTAAAACTATTAATTTTTGAGAAAAATGTCAAGAAACTTATTTTATTTAGAATATTTCAAAGAATCTAGAAAAAATATTTTTCGGAGGAAAATAGGAGATTTTTGAAATAGAGCTCGCCGCACCGGCAAAAAATCGGATAAAGATGCATAATTAATAATTAAAAAACAACGGTATAAATTAAGGTTAGACGCAACCACTCTTCAGAATCTTGAAGCTGAATTTTTAATCTTCAATTTAAGTATCTGGCAACCTTAAAAATACTAATTTAAATATGAGTTTTTAGGCCTCGAAAATGCGTATTTTCGCAGTTTTCAAATTTTAAATTGCCTATAACTCGAAAACTATCAATTTTTATGAAAAATTACAAGATACTTTTCTTGTTTAAAATGACCCAAAAACCTAAAAATTTATGTTCCAGAGCAAAAAACGTAATCTTTTGTATTTGTTTAAAAAAATTGTTTAAACAATTTCTGCCCAAAAATTCCGCCCGGTACCCTTCAGATTTGTTTAAAGGGGACATTTTTGAATAGGAATCCACAAAGAAACCGAATCAGAAATTTTTTTCAGACGGGAGCGGTCTCACCACGTGGACTAAATAAGATCAGGCGAATAACTTTATAATTTGCTAACTAAATTGTAATTTTGAAGCCAGTCAGTCTCAAAATAAATCATTTACAAGGCGTAACTCGTTTGCTACAGAATGTTTTGCTCATTTTTCATTTCTCGAAATCATTATGTTTTGCACTTGTAGCACTATTGAACTGTTAGGTGTGAGAAATGACAGAAGCTCGAAACAAATGACTGTGAATGAAAATCCCTATATTATTGCTGACTTTATACTGCTGGTTGCATAAACGAGGGAAATCATTTTAAGGATTTCAAAAAACACTGTTATTTTTGGGGATAACTACTAATGATGGTCCTAGAGTGCGTCATCTAGCGCCTATTACCTCAATTTAAAGCAGAATTTGAGATTACTTTGGTGAAGTCGGTGCAGTCGTAGAACTGTGGCATTTTTTCAAAAGATGGTGCCACTATATAATTTAATTCATTTTGTGTTTTGAATTATTGCTGA
Source organism: Diabrotica virgifera virgifera (assembly GCF_917563875.1). Lineage (NCBI taxonomy): Eukaryota > Metazoa > Arthropoda > Insecta > Coleoptera > Chrysomelidae > Diabrotica > Diabrotica virgifera. The sequence goes on along the minus strand of NC_065445.1, from coordinate 197,282,511 downwards.
AGTTGAGAAAATAGATGTTACAAAAAATAGAAAAAAATTCTTATATTATTAAAATTTTTAATATAATTTAATTTACTTTGTCTTATATTAGGCCTTAGTCTTGTTCTTTTTCGATCTTAAGGCTGTATGTATTTCTGAGGATGACTGCCAGTTACCTTGCCCTTTTAAAGAATTCGTTGTGGTCTGGTGTTTATTGGTCATAAATATATTGCTATTCAGGATAGTCTCTCACTATCCATTCGCGTAACTTACTGATTCCGTTTTCGTCATTTTCCATCGTACAATATCGTGTATTTTACAGAAGATATTATCTCTTATTTGGTTATTTGTTAGATATTGCTACCTCCCATATTGTATCCCAGCAAACGCCGCGATGTCAAGGTTCTTATTTCTGACATTCTAAGTATTCTTTTTTGTTCTGGTTTTTATCGTATAAGTATGTCCTTATTGGTATCCTCCACATACAGTGCGTCCATAAAGTTACGGATAAATTCATTATTTCGTAAACCGGCGACTTTAAGGAAAAATCCCGAAACAGGTCGATTTTTATTTTTAAATTACGATTCTTTGGCATAAATATCATACTAGTGACGACATTAATCTAATCTGGGCGTAATCATGACGTAATCGATGATTTTTTTAAATGAGAATAGGTTTCATGTGATAGCTCATTTGAAAGGGTATTAAATTCTCTATTCAATATTATAAACATTAAAATATTTATTTATGTAGGGTGTTCAAAAAAAAATTTTTTATTAAATTAATTGAGACAAAAAGAAGAATGTATGTAATTTATTTAATTCAAAATACGTTTTAATGTTATCAGAAAACAAAAAAAAAATGTTTATTTGACAAATAAATATTATTTTTCGCTTAAATTCAATGTTAAAGCTGCCACCCACCTTCCCCTTGGCAGTTTGAACATTTCGTTTAAGCGAAAATCAATGTTTATTTTTTAAATAAAATTTTTTTCTTTTTTTTGACAGAAGTAAAATGTATTTAGAATTAAATACATTCATCTTTTTGTGTCAATTAATTTAATTAAAACAAATTTTTTTGGACACCTGTATGAATAATTATGTTAATGTTTACATTATTGAATAGAGAATTGAAAACCATTTCAAATGAGCTATCACATGACCCCGATTCTCATTTAAGAAAATCATCGATTGCGTCATCATGCCCAGGTTGATGACGTCACTAGTATGATATATATGCCAAAAAATCGTAATTTAAAAATAAAACGCGACCTGTTTCGGGATTTTCCCTAAAAGTAGCCGGTTTACGAAATAATGAATTTACGCGTTATTTTATAGACTCACTGTATACGTACTTTCTCATCTAATCTCATGTCTTTAGGTATTCTACCAGATGACATCTCTTACACATTCTAATCCAGTCGAACACGCTTATTGGAATACTGGTTATAGGAATATACCGGTTTAAGGAATAGAAATTTAAGGCCCCGAAAGGGTTTTACTAGCCACTAATGATCGGTTATTAAAATATCCCGGTTACAGGAATACTTTTGCTTGGCACGAAGGCTATTCCAATAAGTGGGTTCGACTGTATACCTATCATAAGATAGTTGTTTTATTTGCTTGTTTTGTTCTGCGTTGTAAGTTTCCTGAATATTTTTTCACCAAGATGCTAGAAGTTTGAGACTCCAAGATGTTCGTTTATTTCGTAGTTATTTAAAATTTAGATCCTGAAAAAAGCTTTTAGAAATTGAAGGCCGTCTCCTTTTTGATTTTGTGGGGATATATTTATATTGGACTCTTTGGCCATTATGTTCAAGGATTGTCTTAATAAATCTTAAAGTCGCCTTCATTCTTCGTTATCAGGCCGCAGTATTTGCTAAAAGCTTGTTTCAATTCTAGAAAAAAATATATATTTACGTGTAGGTATCTGTATTTACCAGCCAAACCCGATTTCAGGACAAACTAGTTTCGAAACTAGTTTGAATGAAACTAGGTCTTCATCACGCGATATGATTTATTGACCACTAGTTGATCCTGATAATACCCACACACGGCCTAGTATACACATTATAGTATACCTACTACGCCAAAATAAATAGCTAAACTGGATAAAATACTCTGTAATTGGAAAAATAATCATTTTTAATAAAACGATAATGATTCGTCGTTCAAACTAATGAACAATTTTTAATACAAACAACTATATTATAACAAATAATAAGTGTTTTTTATCAAAGCAATAATTATACCTCAATTATTAAAATTATTATATATTTTTACATGGAGCGCTTTGGTGGCACTTAGAATTGCAAATTATATTTGCTTTTTTGCACTTATATCTGTTTGTGGAACAGTTTTTTTTTGCAGCTGCATTTAGCAAGATTCAGATGGATCCTTCTCCTGATCCATCTGAATGTCTAGTAGCTGCAATCCTTAATAATATTTTTAAGCCTTGGTTTATATTTACTACCACTAAAAAGTTTGATTGCAATTAATATCGAATTCTGATCTGAAAAAAAAAATTAAAACATACTAGCTACATTAATACCCCAAAAAGTTAGAGATTATTAAGTAAGAAAAAATAAAACCTACATTGTTGATTCTAAGTACTCCATGTTTGGTGCCAACTTTGTAAAAACCTTCGTCATTAGTCTTAAGAATAGCTTTACTGATGTTACTGAGATCACCTTCGCCTTTGTCAACATATATAGTCTCATTATGTCCAATGCTGGCTTGCCAGAATTTGCTTTCATTTTTTTATCCTGTTTGCTGCACTTTGTTTAGCTTTTTGCATGCTATTTTCAAATAAAGAAACTTTTTCTTAATTACTAACTTCTTCAACGTTATCACTTCTGTCTTTTCTTAGGTTAACATTGCAATTATTCTCTGTTACCTTCCTTAAGTCATCTTCATCCTGAATTTCATTTATGATTTCTTGCAGCAAAGAGAAAGTCGAATGTCTTACTCTAGGTTCTATTCCAAATAATGCCTTGTATGGCGATTGTTTTTTCCCTGAATGATAGGCGCGGTTTTTCATAAATTGGACATATCTCAAGTCTTCCGAACATTTCGGTGATACGTTGTCTGTCATCCAAGAACCTATCATCATCATCATCATCATCATCAGTAGCTCGACAACCCCTTTTTGGGTCCTGGCTTGTTCTAGGATTTTCCGCCATTCTGTTCTGTTCCTTGCTTTGTTCTTCCAGTGGGTAATCTCAAGTGTTTTCAGATCTTGTTCCACTTGTTCCATGTATCTAAGTTTGGGTCTTCCCTTTGACCTTCTCCCTACTGGTGTTTGCTTCATTATATGTTTTGGTGTTTCTGTCTCCAACATTCGTTCAACATGGCCCATCCAGCGCAGACGTCCGATCTTTATGGATGTTATGACGTCGGGTTCGTTGTATGCTGCGTATAGTTCAAAATTATATCTTCTGCGCCATACGTCATTTTCTTTCACCCCCTTATACAGTATGTCCCTGTAAGTTGTATCCATATGGAAAACTTTTTTATTATTAATTTTACGAAAAAAAGCTATTCTTTATAAAAAGCTCTGCATGGTCCAAAACCTAAGATTTAACCATCAAATATCAAATTTTTTGACTATTATACGAGGTATGTTCAAAAGTTTGATTCACTCAAGAGTAAAGTAGCTTTATTTTTCACAATATTGAAAATTGCTATTAGGAAAAGTTTTTTGGAATTAAAAACTGTATTCTAGTATGCAATTACATCCTTCAAATTGAAATTTTTTTTTTTTTTGAAAAATTATGGATAACTAACATTATTTTCAGTTAATTTAATTCAGATAACTCTTTTATTATTAATTTTACTAAAAAAAGTGATTCTTAAAAAAAAGTTCTGCATGGTCTAGAATCTAAAATACAACCATTTTTTGTCAAATTTTATCAGTTTTATACGAGGTATGTCAAAAAATATGAATTTCGCTCAAGAATAAAATGCGTTTATTTTTATATGAATTTTTTTTTTTTATTTTTAGTTTTATTTTTATTATGAAAAGTTATTTAGAATTAAAAACTATGTTTCAGTATGTAATTACATCCTTTTAATTGAAATATTCTTAACTATAAAGGTACTTTACTTTTGATCTAAATTTATCTTTTTTGACATACCTCGTATAAAGTTGATAAAATTTGATATAAGATGGTTGTATTTTAAGTTTTAGACCATCCAGAACTTTTTATTAAGAATCACTTTTTTTCGTAAAATTAATGATAAAAGAGATCAGAATTGAAATAATCGAAAAAATAATGATGTTATCCATAATTTCTCAAAAAAAAATTTCTTCAATTAGAAGGATGTAATTGTATATTAGAATATAGTTTTTAATTCCAAACAACTTTTCATAATAGCATTTTCCAATATTACGAAAAATAAAGCTACTTTACTCTTGAGTGAAATTCAAACTTTTTGACATACCTCGTATAATATTCAAAAAATTTGATATTTGATGGTTAAATCTTAGGTTTTGGACCATGCAGAGCTTTTTATAAAGAACAACTTTTTTTCGTAAAATTAACAATAAAAAAGTTTTCCATATGGATACAACTTACAGGGACATACTGTATATGTGTCTAAGGATTTTTCGTTCAAACGTACCTAATAAGTTCTCATCGCTTTTCGACAGTGTCCATGTCTCTGATCCATAAATAAGGACCGGTTTTATCAGGGCTTTGTATATTTTGCATTTGGTTTTTCTCGTGATGTTAGATCTTAGATGTTGAATGAGTCCATTATATGTTTTATTAGCAATATGTATTCTTCTCTTAACTTCTTCGCTGACATTGTTATCTGCGGTAACTAGTGAACCTAGATATGTAAATTTTTTTATGTAAAAAAAGAACCTATCATATTATTATCAATATCTTGATTGGCACGTTCAACCATCGGAGTTCTGGCTTTGACTGTACCTGGACTGCCTGGGCTTTCCCAGCACAATTTTGAGCTCAGGCCAGAGGCTGGTAAACTCGTATTGAAAAATTTCCTACCATTGTCATATTAAAGAATGCACGGATTTCCTATATGGTTAGACATACAGGGTGGACCAAAGAAAAGAGTCCAGCTCAATATTTGGCAGTAGTTATTAAATTTTAAGGAAATGCAGAAACAGGTCGATGTTTGTTCTAAGGGGGACACATTTTTACGATACATACATCTGTCATTTGTCTACCCCCTCCCTTCCACGTCCCCAATACCTTTTATTAAATAGGGAATGGGGGCCGTGTGGTAGCTCATTTGAAAGGGTAGGTAGTTCTCTATTCAGTACTATAAATATTATCATAATTATTTATAGAGGGTGTCCCTCTAAAATTTTTTTTTAATTAAATTAATTGACAAAATAAAAAGAAGATTGTATATAATTTATTTTATTTGAAATAGATTTTAATTCACAAATAAACATTCCTTTAGCGTAAATTAAAATGTCAAAACTTCCAAGAGGCATGTGGATGGCGGGAGCTGACTTGAACATTGAATTTAAGCGAAAAGCAATATTTATTTGTGAAATAAACATTTATTTCTGTTTTCTGACAACAGTAAAATGTATTTTAAATAAAATAAATTACATACATTCGTCTTTTTTTTTGTCAATTAATTTAATATTTTTTTGACACCCTGTATAAATAATTATGATAATGTTTATATTACTGAATAGAGAACTGAATGCCCGTTTAAATGAGCTGCCACACGGCCCCTATTCCTTATTTAAAACTAAGGTGTTGGGGATGTGGAAGGCGTGGGGTGGACAAATGATAGATGTATGTATCGGAAAAATGTGCCCCCTTAGAACAAAAATCGATCTGTTTCGGCATTTCCTTAAAATCTAACTACTGCCAAATATCGAGCTGGACTCTTTTCTTTGGCCCACCCTGTATATCGTTCAAATGATAAGCCACCTCTGTCGCTCTCTTAGATTATAAAGCTTGTCGCAGAACAAATTTTGTTAGATGGTCCTAGTTGTAGTAATAGGCCATGATAAAGAGAAGAGACTTGGCACAATGAAGTTAGATATAGGTTAGAAGGTTAGAACATATAACATGTAACGTAGAGATTGTAAATCTTATTTTTATTAAATATAAAATTTAATAAATACCTGAGTATTATTATTACATGGCGCAATCAGTACAAGAGCCAAAAGTACAGTTATCCAGAATGGAAGGAAAAGTGCCAGAATCCATGAAATTCGAGGGAAACCTTCATGAAAATTTTAGACGGTTTTACCAAAATTTTGAAATGTATCTTATTGCAACTGAGAAAGATGACAAAGCCGATAAAGTAAAAATTGCTTTGTTTTTAAATATGATTTGACCAGAAGGAGTTGATATATACAGTGCGGTGGAATAAGTGTTGCCCCCCTATTAACTTTATTTATTTTAAGAATATAAGCAAAACGCTCGGATAGGTCGATTTTTAAACTAACCATAGTATATTATAGCATCAACGTTTCGAACTTTACGCGATCCCTCTTCAGGTGACAGGCATAACTTTGATTTTTTTAAATGGGAAAGTACATCATGTGATACCTCATTTAAAAGCTCTTAAAATACTGATTTTAAAAATGTATAATACTTTAATCCTGTTTGAGAGCGTAGGCGCAAAATTTCGGTCGAACTCTTTTTAAACGCATTTATTTTTTTCGAATTCTGAGAAAACTAATAAGTATTTTTGAAAAATTTAAACGCAGAATCAAAGATTAGATTATTACCGAGGGCTGACAGTCTCTTAGAATAAACAAAAAGTTTCTTTTGAATGATATATTTAAAATTAAAAATCACACTAAATTTTCTTTTTTTCACCACTGTGACTTATTAAAATAAACATTATAGGAGTTCTCAGGGACTTTGGACTATCGAGAATACTGTAATATTTCATTCTGCGTTTAAATTTTTCAAAAATATTTATTAGTTTTTCCATGATTCGAAAAAAATGATTGCATTTAGAAAGAATTCCACCGAAATTTTGCGCCTACGCTCTCAAACAGGATTAAAGTATTATACATTTTTGAAATCAGTATTTTAAGAGCTGTTAAATGAGGTGTGACGTGATACACTTTCCCATTTAAAAAAATCAAAGTTATGCCTGTCACTTGAAGAGGGATCGCGTAAAGTTCGAAACGTTGATGCTATAATATACTACGGTTAGTTTAAAAATCGACCTGTCCGAGCGTTTTGCTTATATGTTTTCTTAAAATAAACAAGTTAATAGGGGGGGGGGGGGGGCAACACTTATTCCACCGCACATTCTCAAAATACCAGAACCTAATTTTGATAGTGTCATATCAGAATTTAAGAAGTATTGTGCTCCCAGAAGAAATAAAACATACGAACGTTTTGTAATTAATAAAAGAATTCAAGCTGCAGTTGAACCTTTTGATACTTATCTTAGTGATCTAAAAAAGTTGATACAAAGCTGTGAATATGATACACAGGGAGACAGCATATTGACAGATAGGTTAGTTTTAGGAACAAATGATCCATCAGTTCAAGAAAAATTATTAAATGCTCAAAGGTTAACGCTTGAAACAGCAATAGAGATATGCAGAAACTCTGAAATAACAAAAAGGCAGTTGGAATCTGTAATAAATAATGAAAGTTTGGAAGTAAATGCAGTAAAAAATAGACAAGAAAGTGGAAATACACAAAGTGAGTTAAAATTTTTGTGTAAAAATTGCAAACGTAAACATGTAGCTGCCCAGTGCCCAGCGTTTGGAAAAAATTGCTTTAAATGTGGTGGAGCAAATCACTTTAGTAATGCCTGTTTTGCTGAAATGTCCAATCAGCAAAGATATAAAAGGCAAAATGTTAAACAAGTTAAAGAAATTAGAACACATGACGAGAACATTGATGGCTGTTCAACAGATGATGACATATCTGTGCATACAGTGAAAGGAGTTGGAACAATCAACAGTAGAAATCGTAATCAATGGGTCGAAGTGGTCAACATAAACAACAAAGACATTGAGTTCAAGATGGACACTGGATCAGAAGTAAATATATTACCTAGGGATATCTTAAATGTCTTATTCAGAAACAGTAAGTACAAAATTGAAAAGTGTAATACTATGTTAGAAGCTTATGGAGGTACACGTTTGAAACCTTTAGGGAAAATTACTCTAAATAATTGTAAGAGGTTAGATAGGAATTATAATTTAGAATTTGTAGTTGTAGATTTAGAAGTCCAGCCAATTTTGGGTTTAAAACATGTTATTCTTTTGACTTAATTAAAGAAACACAGAGTGTGAATGTTGATGAGGAACATACTAATAAGGAACAATTATTAGTAGAATATAAAGATTTATTTGAGGGAATGGGCACATTCACAGGTTTTTGTAAAATACAATTAAAAAATGATAGTATTCCAGTAGCTAGACCAGCTAGAAGAGTACCATTTACCATAAAAAATAAGCTAAAAGAGAAATTCAGTAAATTAGAAAGCAGAAATATTATATCCAACGTAACAGAAACATGCGAATGGGTTAATAATATAGTTATAGTTGAGAAGCCAGATGGTTCACTGCGTCTGTTTCTAGACCCTCAAGAGCTTAATAAATGTATTGTTAGGGAATATTTTGAAATACCTAGTTTAGAGGAAATAAGTTCGAAACTGTCAGGAAAAAATATTTTTCAGTATTAGACTTTAAAGATGGCTTTTATCAAGTTAAATTAGATGAAAAATCTAGTTCCTTAACAACATTTGCAACTCCATTTGGGTGTTACAAATTTCTTAGATTACCATTCGGTCTAAATCTGGCCCCAGAATATTTTCAAAAATTAAATTGTAAAAATTTTGGTGACATTGAAAATGTTATTATATATTTTGATGATCTATTAATTGCATCTGATTCCATGGAGGAGCATGACAAAACACTTAAAAAAGTGTTTGATAGAGCTAGGGAAAAGAGTGTAAAGTTTAAGAAATCAAAATTTCAGTTTAGACAACTGACAGTGAAATATATGGGACACATTTTTAGTGAAGATGGTATGAAAATAGATAATGAAAGATTGAGGGCTATAAATGAGCTAAAAAATCCGTCAAACAAGAAAGAGCTTCAAAAACTTCTGGGTGTGGTAAATTATGTACTAAAATTTGTTCCGAAATTGGGTGAGATTGCAAGCCCACTGTATCAGTTACTGAAAAAGAATGTTATTTTTCAGTGGCTTGGAGTTCACAGTAAAGCACTGGAAGTGATAAAACAGGAACTTGCTAAAAATATATCTCTAAAGAATTTTGATTCTAGTAGAGATATTGTAATTCAAACAGATGCATCCCAGTTTGGTTTGGGATGTTGTCTAATGCAAGATGGAAGACTTGTTGCTTATGCTTCTAGAGGTTTAACAGGTACTGATGAAAATTATGCTGTTATAGAGAAAGAGTTATTAGCTGTAGTGTTTGCATGTCAAAAATTTCACAATTATATTTATGGTCGCTCTGTAAAATTCATAACAGATCACAAACCTAATGTAAGTATCATGAGTAAGCAAATAAGTCAAATTAGTTCTCCTAGGTTGCAACGGCTAAAACTGAAGCTACTGAAATATGATATACAAATTCAGTATATACCTGGTAAATATTTACATATTGCTGATTATTTGTCTAGAAACGTAAGCGATGAAAGTGCGGAGAATGATGCTGATATGAATGAAATGGTGCATTCATTAGAAAAGCATTTAAGAATGAGTGATACTAGAAAGATTCAGTTTAAAGCAGAAACAGTAAAAGATAATGTACTGAGTAAAGTCATTGAGTGTTGTCTGAGAGGGTGGAAGAATACAAAGTATGAAGGAGAGATGAAAGTTTTTCACAAGTTAAGAACTGAGTTGTTTGTTAATGATAATCTTTTATTTTTCAATGATAGAATTTTTGTACCTAAAGTTTTGCGAAAAGAGATGCTTCAAATTGTACATGAAGGTCATTTTGGTATAAATCGTTCAAGAGATCGAGCAAAAGATGTCTTATTTTGGTCAGGGATGAGTGTGGATATTGCGAATGAGATACAGAGTTGCAAAATTTGTGAAAAGTATAGATATGCAAATAGTAAAGAGCCATTAATATCCCATGATGTCCCGGAATTTCCATTTCAAAAATTGGGTGCTGATATTATGGAACATGGTGGCAAAGCTTATTTGGTTGTTGCTGATTATTTAACGAAGTGGCTAGAAATAATCCCTATAAGAGGTAAACAATCGTCTGATGTTATAAATGCACTCAAGCAGATATTTGCAACACATGGTATACCAGATGTAATTATAGCTGATAATATGCCTTTTGGATCGTACGAATGCAAAAAGTTTGCAGATAAATTTGAGTTTAAATTTTAAACTAGTAGCCCCCATTACCCTCGATCGAACGGTTTAGCTGAGAGGTTTGTACAAATACCTAAAAATATTATTAAAAAATCAGATTACATGTGGGTTACTTATCTCAAGAGGTCACCAGCTGAACTTTTATTTGGCAGAAAACTTAAAACTAAATTACCATTTGTTGAAAAGCAAAATGATAATATCAAAGAAGTTAGGTCAAAATTAGAAGAAAGAAATAATACTTATAAGGAATATTATGCTAGGCAGAGAAGAAATAGGCCCGAATATAAGCAAGGTGAAAATGTGTTATACAAGGACAATATTCAATGGAGTCCGGCTGTTATTGTCAATAAACATGAGGCTCCAAGGTCTTATTTAATTGATAATGGTAAAAATATCTTAAGAAGAAACAGCTACTACTTGCGTAAGTCAAAAATTGATCATGATATTAGTCAAACTCAGAATTTAAGTAATGACGATGATGATACACCTAGTTGTAGTAAAGATCAGAGTTCTAGCAGTTCAGACTGTGACATGAGCTTGAGACCATCACGTAATATCATACAGCCTGCTAAGTATTCTGATTATATTTTGTATTAGTATAGTTTACTCTGATTGTATTTTGTATTAGCATAGTTTTGTTTCATTAAAGTTCGTTGTTTTGTAAAAAAAAATATGGAAAAGGGGGAGATGTAGTAATAGGCCATGATAAAGAAGAAGAGGCGTGACTTGGCACAATGAAGTAAGATATAGGTTAAAAGGTTAGAACATATTATAACATGTAACGTAGAGATTGTAAATCTTACTTTCATTAAATATAATATTTAATAAATACCTGAGTATTATTATTACATTAGTAAACCATAATAAATTTAAAATTTCCATCTGATCGTGTCTAAACATCGATCAGACCTACTTGGCACCTACGCACCTAAGAATGAGCTTAGAAGCTAATCCTTTTTTCTTCTTTGTTTTCTTTTGATCCTTTTCCTCTTAAGTGCCTTCTCTATAGAGGTTGGCGATCAATATGGCAAATTTCTCTCTGTTCTGGGCTTGATGGATTAATATAAGTCATTCCCTGTTGTGTGGGTCCAATCTCTGATGTTTCGGAGCCAGGATTTCTTCTTTCTTCCTATACCCCTTTTACCTTCGATTTTGCCTTCTAATATTACCTGAAGCTGCTCAAATTTCCTATGGCGCATTATGTGTCCTATATACGACGTCTTTCTAATTTTGATTGCATTGACCAGATGAGGACGTGTGTTCATTATTTCCAGTACTTCCTCATTTGTAGTTTTGCTGGTCCAGCTTATTCTTAGCATTCGACCGTACATCCACATTTCGAATGAATTCAGTTTGTTGACGTCATACTGTTTTAATTTCCAGGTCTCACAGCCATATAGTAATAGAGAGCACACATAACACTTCAGTGTTCTAAATCTTATTGTGACTGATAGCTTGGGGTTACAGAGCATTTTACGCATGTTCATGAAGCCAGATCTTGCTATTTCAATGCGCCTTCTAATTTATTTTGAGTGATCTAGCTGACTGTTTAGCTCTCTGCTCAGGTATATGAAGCTTTTGGAACTCTGATGGGTGAAACCATTGATTTGTATGTTGGGTGTAATTTGTTCATGGGGGTTCTTGTGGAATACCATGATTTTGGTTTTGGAAAGATTAATATCCAACCCCAGTCTGTGACTTTCTTCTGATAGTATGTTCATCAATATTTTTAGTTGGTCTTCTGTTTCCGCTAATACTACGGTGTCATCGGCATATCTTACATTGTTAATAATAATTCCATTGACTCTGACACCTTCAGGGCGATCTTCAAGAGAAGCTCTGATGATATGTTCGGCATAGACGTTAAATAGTAGAGGGGACAAAATGCACCATTGACGCACTCCTCGTTCTATGTTTACATAATTGGTATTTCCGTTGTCTCTTCGAGCACATCCTGTGTGGTTCCAGTATGTATTGCTTATTATAGCTATGTCGTGTCCGTCCAGCCCTACTTCTTTTAGCACCTCAATCAATTTTTCGTGTCTAATGCGGTCGAAGGCTTTTCTATAATCGACAAAGCACATATAAAGCTGTTTTTGAATCTCGAGATACCTTTCTGCCATTAGTGTCAATCCCATAATTGCTTCTCTGGTACCTGTACCTTTTCTAAAACCATATTGAGAACGACTCAGGTATTCTTCACACTTATTGTGAATGCGGTTATAAATTACTCGCATAAAAATCTTAGCGGCATGACTCATTAGGGATACAGTTCGATGGTCTTCACATTTCCTTGTTTTTTGTTTTTTAGTAAGAGCTAAGAGTTTGTTTTTTAGATATGTGGATGTTAGCCAGTCATGTGGTAGAGTGCCATGTTCATATATAATGTTAAAGAGGTAGGTTAATTTCCTGACAGCATCGTCACTTAGGTGTTTAAAATGTTTGGCTGTTGTTAGATCTTCGCCGGGTGCCTTGTTGTTCTTTGCGTCTTTTATTGCCCGCATAACTTCTTCGGTTAGAATATTTAGTTTTCCATCTGTATCTATTTGTGGGGGCTCTTCTGTTCTCTGATCACCAAACAAATCTTTAAGATATTGTTCCCATATTTCTTTCTGTTTTTCAGGGTCTAATTCAATTTGATTTTTCTTGTTTGTTACAATAGATAAATGTTTGGGTTTCCATATTCCAGCGACTTCTTTAACCTTTTACATTTTACATTTATCTTTCTCTCAATTTCCCTGTTGAGTTCTTTGTATCTTGTTAGGTTTTTGTTTTTTACCATAGTCTTCTCTTTAGTGGGAGCTAATGTCTTAGACTCTAACTGCGTGTCTACCATGTCTTTATACATATGTTTTTGTCCTTGGTCAGCACTACTCCATGCTATTCTCTGACTGGGTTTAGCTTTGTCTACTCTTTTAAGTCTTATTCTGACAGTTGCGACTACAGGGTTGTGGTCTGAATTTATGTCACAGCTTGGGTACGTTTTTACATTTAGACTTTTCTTTTGATGACACATACTAAACATAGATAAATACATGCTTAACATTTCTTTTTTAATATTGGCATATTTTTTTGATGTTTCGTCTAACGTCCTGTGATGATCACTGTGTCTCTTATTTTGGCCAATCGTTACACTATTACCACCTAATCAACTAATTTATTAAAACTAGAAAAAAATCAGGTCTTGCTTTAAAAAAATTAGTTCGTTTGGGTGTTAGAAAAAATTTCACCCTGTATACGCTTTTTGAAAACTCTAATATGAATTTTTCAAATTAGACAAATAGGCAATTAAAATGGCATATTTATTTTTTTCCGCACACGAATACTTAATTTTTTATAAAAAAATCAAATTTCACTATGAATTAAAAGTTTCGTAAAGTGAACCATAGATTTAAAAAAATAACTTTTATTACAAAAATTAATTCTTTTGCACAAATAAGTAATTTATGTTACCATCCAATCAACTGATTTATTCAAACTAGAGAAAAATCAGGTCCGGATTTAAAATATTAGTTCGTTTTGGTCTTAGAAAAAATTTCACCCTGTATACGCTTTTTGAAAACTCTAATATGAATTTTACAAATAAGACAAATAGACAATAAAAATGGCATATTTATTTTTTCCCCACACGATAACTTAATTTTTTATTAAAAAATCAAATTTGTCAAAATCGGAATTTTAACCTAAAAATGAAAAAAAAAAATGAACTCACGGTTTAACTCGCTACAACTCTGTTCCATTTTAATATTTTTTTTCTGAAATGTTTACAGCACATACCTCTTACCATTGTGAAGACTATGAAAATTGTTGTAGACTTTCAGTCTTCTTCTTGTAAAAGTAGCAAACTTGTAAATCGCAAAAATTAGGTGGAAAAATTTAAAATTTATCAATTTGATAACGTCTATGTTAAACTATAGAGTCCAAAAGAAGTGTTATGGGAAGTTTTAGATCTAGACGTGTTATAGAAAAAAAAAAAAAAAAAAAAAAAAATGGTAAAACTTTTAATTTCAACAAAAACGTTGTTTTGTAAATTAATTTTTGTAAAAAAAGTTAATTTTTTTAAATCTATGCAAAAACTTTGCCAAACTTTTCATGCATAGTCAAATTTGATTTTTTAATAAAAAAATAAGTAATCGTGTGGGGAAAAAATAAATATGCCATTTTAATTGCCTATTTGTCTTATTTGTAAAATTCATATTAGAGTTTTCAAAAAACGTATACAAGGTGAAATTTTTTCTAAGACCCAAACAAACTAATTTTTGAAATCCGGGCCTGATTTTTTTCTAGTTTGAATAAATCAGTTGATTGGGTGATAACATAAATTAAATATTTGTTCAAAAAAAATTCATTTTTGTAATAAAAGTTATTTTTTTTAATCTATGGTTCACTTTACCAAACTTTTAGTTATTCATAGTCAAATTTGATTTTTTTTTATAAAAAATTAAGTAATCGTGTGGGGAAAAAAATAAATATGCCATTTTAATTGCCTATTTGTCTAATTTGTAAAAATCATATTAGAGTTTTTAAAAAGCGTATACAGGGTGAAATTTTTTCTAAGACCAAAACGAACTTATTTTTTAAATCCGGACCTGATTTTTTCTTGTTTGAATAAGTCAGTTAATTGGTGGTAACATAAATTAAATATTTGTTCAAAAAAAATTTATTTTGGTAATAAAAGTTAATTTTGATAAATCTATGGTTCACTTTACCAAACTTTTAATTCATAATCAAATTTGATTTTTTTATAAAAAATTAGGCAATCGTGTGCGGAAAAAAATAAATATGTTATTTTAATTGCCTATTTGTCTTATTTGTAAAATTTATATTAGAAATTTCAAAAAGCTTATACAGGGTGAAATTTTTTCTAGGACCCAAACGAACTAATTTTTTAAATCCGGGCCTGATTTTTTCTAGTTTGAAAAAATCAGTTGATTGGGTGTTAACATAAATTAAATATTTGTTCAAAAAAATTCATTTTTGTAATAAAAGTTATTTTTTTTAATATATGGTTCACTTTACCAAACTTTTAGTTATTCATAGTCAAATTTGATTTTTTTTATAAAAAATTAAGTAATCGTGCGGGAAAAAAAATATGCCATTTTAATTGCCTATTTATCTAATTTGTAAAAATCATATTAGAGTTTTAAAAAAGCGTATACAGGGTGAAATTTTTTCTAAGACCAAAACGAACTTATTTTTAAATCCGGACCTGATTTTTTTCTTGTTTGAACAAATCAGTTAATTGGTGATAACATAAATTAAATATTTGTTCAAAAAAAATTAATTTTGGTAATAAAAGTTAATTTTGTTAAATCTATGGTTCACTTTACCAAACTTTTAATTCATAATCAAATTTGATTTTTTTATAAAAAAATTAAGCAATCGTGTGCGGAAAAAAATAAATATGCTATTTTAATTGCCTATTTGTCTTATTTGTAAAATTCATATTAGAGTTTTCAAAAAGCTTATACCGGGTGAAATTTTTTCTAAGACCCAAACGAACTAATTTTTTGAATACGGGCCTGATTTTTTTCTAGTTTGAATAAATCAGTTGATTGGGTGATGACATAAATTAAATATTTGTTCAAAAAAAATTCATTTTTGTAATAAAAGTTATTTTTTTAAATCTATGGTTCACTTTACCAAACTTTTAGTTATTTATAGTCAAATTTGATTTTTTTTTATAAAAAATTAAGTAATCGTGTGGGGAAAAAAATAAATATGCCATTTTAATTGCCTATTTGTCTTATTGTAAAAATCATATTAGAGTTTTCAAAAAGCGTATACAGGGTGAAATTTTTTCTAAGACCACAACGAACTTTTTTTTTAAATCCGGACCTGATTTTTTTCTTGTTTGAATAAATCAGTTAATTGGTGGTAACATAAATTAAATATTTGTTCAAAAAAAAATTAATTTTGGTAATAAAAGTTAATTTTGTTAAATCTATGGTTTACTTTACCAAACTTTTAATTCATAATCAAATTTGATTTTTTTATAAAAAATTAAGCAATCGTGTGCGGAAAAAAATAAATATGTTATTTTAATTGCCTATTTGTCTTATTTGTAAAATTCATATTAGAGTTTTCAAAAAGCTTATACAGGGTGAAATTTTTTCTAAGATCCAAACGAACCAATTTTTTTAAAGCCGGACCTGATTTTTTTCTAGTTTGAATAAATCAGTTGATCAGGTGACAATAGTGTAACGATTGACCAAAATAAGAGACACATCGATCTGACCGTTCAAAAATTATGACGAATACAAATTTCTGTCAAAATGCGAATCTCGTCCTGTATATTATTAAACAATGGGAGCAGACACTTTTTAATGGTCATTTGTTATTCCCCATAGGGGCCTCTATACGAGGTAGGAGTATGTACAGTTCCTCATGACTCACCCTGTATATATTGAATTTCGTTGTTTTAATATTACCATTTTTATTTCCATCTTACATTCTTCTCCTTATCTCTTCATTTGATATCCTGTCTCTTCTGGTCACGCCACAGCATCTTCTTCAGTATTCCATTTCGGCCGCCAGAATGCTCCTTTGGTTTCTTATTATGTTTTTATTCCAGAGTACACTATGCAGTTGCCTTATACAAGATCTTACTTGTCCCAATCTATTTTTTATCTTTCCTCTATTGTTGCGTTTTCGACATAGAGGTTTTCGACTTTGACCTTTAAAGTTAACAATAAACATATTTGGTATATATTGAAAAAATCAATACCTAACTTATCTGGTATGAATACATAATCCAGACTCCCCAGTAATATAATTTGTTTTATAGCTTTCTTGGCCGATGTATATATAGATATTTCGCTTGGGCATCGCACAAAAAAATCTGAAACTTCCCACAACACCCCATCTAAAACTAATCAGAGAGTTCAAGAAATTACCATAAATCGATTCAGTTTCTATACAAAACGTTGTTGTAGTCTGATAAAAGTTTTTTGTACAACATAAATTTAGTCTGCGCCTCGTAATGTTTCTTGCTTGGTTCTAGAAAGAACGTTTTGGATCCAATCCAACTCAATTTGCCATACATTTGTAATCGTGTTATTGTTTTTGTGCCACACGTTTTATTCACGAATTTCTCAATATATATTATATATAAATGTTACAATTTTATTACCGTTTTATTTATACAGTATGTATAGTAAATAGTTAAATGCCTCATATAGTTATAGACAAGGCGAAAACGGCGGATTCGTTGGAAGAAATATTCCCATGAGATTTTTTTGCATATTCCCATTCGTGAGACACCCCAGACCCATATAGCACACAACGTCCGATGGACGTCCATATAACGTACATTTAAAGTCCAAACGTCCATGGACCAAAACTGGACGTACTATGTACGTTCATTGCGCGACGTCCATTGGACGTTTGATTTCAACGTACATTGGACATCCATTTGTGGTCCATGGAGATTTTACACAAAATGCGACTATTATTATGAGTAATTATATATAGCTTCTTGTTTTAATCAAAGCAATATTATTAGTAGAATACAAGACGCTTCTAATAAATGTAGTCACATATTTTTTCATCATCGAATTAGAACACTGAACCACTAAAATTATTTTAATTAAACCTATATAATATTAGATGATGATAAAACGATGGTAAACTTTTTCAGAATAACGGAGCTACATCGCGCATCGGTAATTATAGAACTTACAATAATTAGACACTACCAATTTAAATCTTAAATGTGCATTTTGTAACTTAAATTTCCCGCCAAACTAACTGAGAATCTTCTTGACAACGTTGTCGCTCTTTACGCTATCGGTCGTAAAAGGTAGTACTAGGCAGGTACTGGGGATTATCGCTTTGTTGTGGAATACTGAAGTAGGATTTATTTATGATAATTCACAGAATGGCAAACCCGCTTGCAATATACAACCGTACTGACTAAGTTCTAAGAAATAATGATAATGTTTGGAAGGAACAGAACAGAAATAAACCTGTTTTAATGTGCATGCATCATAGGGCGCCATTATCTCAATTTTGTCTTTATTAAGTTATTACATACAATATAATTCATCCTGCCTGTGATATCTTTGTGTTTGCTGTTTATAGTGCAAGTGCAGTCGTGCATTAATGAAGTTCCTATAATAAAGTATACATAATAAAGTTATAATAAAGAGAAATAAAAAAGGTATTTTGTGTATTATTTTAAAGTATAAGTTTAGTATTATAGAAACTATTTCCTATACCTAAAGGATTTTTGCTATGTATGTATTCAAAAAATTATGGACACTAGATTGCTTTCTAAAAAGTGCCCTACAAAAATGTCCATAAGACGTACATTGAATGTACATCTGATGTACATTGAATGTACATAAAATGTACACTGAAAGCTTCAACAACGTACACTGTACGTTTGTAGCGGACGTTCTATTGACGTCCAATTTTGTGAACTCTGGACGTTCGTTGGACGTCCATCGGATGTCCATTGTACCTTAGCGGGACGTCCATTGGACGTTCCAATGTACACAGATGTACGTCCATTGGATGTCCATAAAACGTACTTGTGCTATCTGGGGAATAACGTTCAAGAAGTCGCCCACGCGAAAAGTGGTCAAATTTTTTTTAACAATTTTTTTTATTCAAATTGCAACAATCAATATTTTTGACCCGAACAAATTTTTTTTAGATTTTTCGGACCATTTTGGACGAAAAGGTCTCGTGTAATTATTCTCTAAAGTTGATCGTGTTCGAGTTATAAGCAATTTAAAATTTGAAAAACGCGAGAAAGGCCATTTTTAAGACTTAATAACTCGGTTAAAGATTATTATTATGAAAGTCAGAAAGAAACTAAATCAAATTTAAAGCCCCCTCTTCATGATCCTTAAGAAATTTTTGTCATTAATTTATTACTAAGCTGTTATTTTTATTTATTAATAATGAGCGGTAAGATCGTATGACGCGGCTGTAAATGTGAGTGCGAGTGAGATCCACCCATTGGCAGCCCCGGCCCCAGGGGTGGCCGAAATGGGCGGCTGCCCCGGACGGCAAATTTAGGGGCGGCAAATTTTAGAACACAGCAATTTTTTTAAATTAAAGAAATAATAAATTATGTTTTTAATATTATAAAACATCAATATTATGAACATGAGCGGCAAAAATGCAACTGTAAATACGGGAATTAAATGAGTGAAACAATAGCAATTGCAAGTTTAATTCGACGGGAAATCGACAACACCGCCTTCTTCTTCCTCGCATAAGAATTGTGGGCTCAGAACTACCTCTCCCAGAGGGGTGTTATAATGTTAGAAGTGTTTAGTGTTATTATATACTTGGGATTTATGCAATCAGTGATGATGAACCTTACACAAACAAAGATGAGTTCTTTGCTAAAGTTAACGACGAAATTACGAAAATTGGAAATAGAAGAGAATTGATAGTTATGGGAGACCTGAACAGTAGAGTAGGTCGTAAAGTAGATAATAAGGTGGTAGGTCCCTACGGAGAAATAAACCAGAATGATAATGGTGAGAGGCTAATTGAAATATGTGAAAACCATCAATTAAAAATAACCAATGGATTTTTTAAACATAGAGATGTACACAAGTACACCTGGACCCAAACTACAAGAAATTTAAAATCAATTATAGACTATATCATCACAAAACAAAATACTAATATGCAAGTACAGGACACAAGAGCATACAGAGGAATAACATGTGGTTCAGATCATTATGTCGTAAAATCAAAAGTAACCTGTCCATTTAGATATAAAATAACAAATAATCAAACAAATTGTCAACCCCAACCAGAAGAAACTTTGGAAAAAAGAAGTTATAATTTGGATAGTTTGACCCAAGAGAGTACAAGAATACTATATCAACAAAGACTGGATGGCAAACTAATGAATATAACTGAAACATCAACAGTAGAGGAGGTATATGGAAACGTAGTCGTTAGCGTTAAAAAAGCTGCAGAAGAAGCACTCGGCTTTAACACTCAAAGAAAAAGTGAAAAACTATGGTGGAACAAAGAAATAGAAGCACTCGTAGAAGAGAAAAAGCAAGCGTATATCAGATGGCTGAGCAGTAAACAACAAAAAGATAGAGATGAATACCTGGAACTCAAAAGAATAACAAGAAGAACAACAGTAAAAGCAAAAAGAGAAATGTGGGATAAGAAGTGTCAGGAAATTAATACCTACCTGGGAGGCAGAAAATGTACAGAAACATGGAAGTTCCTCAATAAAATAAGAACTAACGAAAGGAAGAGCACAAACATTCAATTAATATCCACACAAAAATGGGAAAAGTACTATGGGGAACTACTGACAGAAAATAGGGACGAATACTTAACTCAATCACCAACAGAGGTTAACATTGAAGGAGAAGATATAACAATACAAGTGACAGAAATTATAAAAGCTATAAAAGAACTGAAAAACGGTAGGTCTCCAGGACCAGGTGATATCCCAGCCGAACTAATAAAATGTGGATCACAAAAATTGTTTGAAACCGTCACTTGGTGCATAAATCAATTTATAAATGGTTCTCCCATACCCGACGAGTGGAAAATTGCTTATATTTCGTCGATCCATAAGAAAGGAGATAAGCTTAAATGTGAAAACTATAGAGGGATATCAGTGACTAGTACATTCAGCCGTTTGTATGGACGAATAATTAGAGACCGCATTGAGAAGGAGTACAAAGACCAAGAGGAAGAAGAACAATCCGGTTTTCGAACAGGAAGAAGCTGTACTGATAATATCTTCTGCCTCAAACAACTAATAGAAAAAAAATTAAGCACAAATCAAGAAACCCACCTCATGTTTATTGACTTGCAGAAGGCGTACGATACAGTTCCTGTAAACAAACTCTGGAACGTGTTACGACAGACGAATATTAGTGTCACCTTAATAAAAGCCTTAAGAAATTTGTATGAAGGGTCAACATCACAAATAAAAACTGGAAACAGATTATCGCAAAGCTTCCTGGTTAATAAAGGTCTACGTCAGGGGTGTTGTGTATCACCGACCTTATTTAAAATATATGTTGCAAAAGCATTGAAAGAGTGGAAACGAAAATGCAGAGGCATGGGCGTAGACCTTGGAGAGATTTGCTTATATACATTGCAGTTTGCTGATGACCAGGTTGTTATAGCAAACGATAAAGATGATTTAGAGTACATGGCAAGGAAATTACAAGAAGAATATAGAAAGTGGGGACTAGAAATTAATACAGAAAAAACAAAATACCTGCCAATAGGTACCGAACTATCGAACATCACATTAGAAAATAATGAAATCATCATGCCCTGCGACCATTACACATATCTAGGAATCGTTTTTGACACAACGGGGAAAGATGATGAAGAAATAAAGAGAAGAATAACACAATCCAGAAAAACAATAGGTTGTCTAAACAGCGTACTGTGGAATCATGAAATAGGAAAAAGAAGAAAACACAATATCTACGAATCTCTTATTAAAAGCAGTCTATTGTACGTAGCAGAAACTTGGCGGATAACCGAAAACAACAGAAGAAAACTGGAGGCAGTAGAAATGGACGCTTTTAGAAGATCAGTAGGAGTGTCACGCAGAGAGAGAATACGTAATGATGAGATAAGACAGCGAATGGGGGTTGACGGCTCTCTAACAACAGACATAGAAAGAAAACAGCTGATATGGTACGGACACGTCCAGAGGATGGATAACTCAAGACTCCCTAAAATAATTATGCAATGGGTACCACCAAACCGCAGAAAGAGAGGAAGACCCAAGAAATCTTGGAGAGAGGGAGTAACGAAGGCGATGAGCGCAAGAGATCTTAGAGAGGGCCAATGGGATGATAGAGTGTCATGGAAATTAGGCATCGGACAACGTCGCAAGACGTTTTAAAACCGATTGATAGATAGTTTAGTGTTATTAAAAATAATTGTGTACGTGCAGTAATGGATGGTAGAAAACGTCTTTCTGGTAGTCAGTACAGAAAAAAGAGGGCAGAGAAGGAGATTGAAACAAAAGGCTTAAAATTTTTATAGGTAAATTTTTAAAACCGATGCTGACAATATTGCTCAACCTAGAGAACATACAGCGGTTGTCGCTCCTTTTGAGTCTGTCAATATTCACCCAGACCTAGGCCTATCATCTGCATCCACGTCTGCTGCCGTTCCTCCCAGTCCAACGACAGTCACCTAGGAAATCATCAGCATCAACGTCTGATGCCGCCCCCTCTCAGTCCAACGACAGTCATCTAGCTAGGACAATCATCAGCATACACGTCTGCTGCCGCTCCCTCTCAGTCCAACGACAGACATTTGGGACAATCATCAGCATCTATGTCAGCTACTGATGCCACTACTACTGTGACAGGTAACAATGTTATTATTGATGTGATGCTTTAACTTTTGATGAGTCAAAAGGTCTAAATTATGCTGATCTAAAAGATGAACTCAAAGTACTTTCCACGATTGTGAAGCCCAAGAGTACACCTCTAGAGACCCTGAAAATGATTAGAGACTATGATTTTGATTTCGCACCCAACGTTAGTGTTGCGTTGAGGATTTTATTAACCCTACCAGTGACAGTAGCCTCTGGAGAGAGAAGCTTTTCAAACCTAAAACTAATAAAAAATTACTTAAGATCAACTATGTCCCAGGAACGTTTGAATGCTCTAGTGACAATATCTATTAAACACGAAATAGCTGAATCCTTGGACCTTGGAGAATTATTAAATGATTTTTCCCGTGCAAAGGAACGAAGAGTTCTACTTACTTACTTAAAAAAATAAGTGTGTAATTATTGATATGGATGGTGAGTTTTTGGATATTAAAAGATGTTAATTTATAGTAATGTAGTAAAATTTCATGAAAATATTGCAAATAGATGTGTTTTTAAGCGTGTATCGTTCAAATAAAGTGGAAAATGGCGTATTAAATAATTTAGCACAAAGCACACATCAATAAAAATACAATCGTGGTTTAAGTTGGCGATCGCTGAAGGAAGGTGGTGAGTCATGGATCTACCAAGGGGAGGGGGCGGTGGTCGCCAATCTTGCCCAGGGCGGCAAAATCCCTAGGGCCGGGCCTGCCCATTGGACAGCCTGAATGGCATCTCTTTCGCACTCATCATGGACGGCCGCCTAATACGTGCATGGCGCTCATTATTTTTACTTAAAAATAACAGCTTAGTAATCAAATAATGGGGGGGGGGGGCTTTAAACTTTGGTTTAGTCACTTTCTGACTTTCATAGTAATAACTTTTAACCATAGGCGTAACCAGGATGATCCTAAGGGGGGGTTACAACTACTGAAAGGTCTCTGAGGGCTATGGTGTTAAGCGTATAAAGCTCAAAGTACATCCCAATGGGGGGGGGTTATGACCCCCAAAACCCACCCTCGTTACGCCTATGCTTTTAACCGAGTTATTAAGCCTTGAAAATCGCTATTTTTCGTTTTTTCAATTTTAAAATGTTTTTACCTCGAAAACTGTGAACTTTAGAGAAAATTTATAAGAGACCTTTTTTATCCAGAATAGTCCAAAAAATCTAAAAAGATTTGTCTGGGCCAAAAATAGTAATTTTTTTTTGTAATTTGATTAAAAAAAATTGTTAAAAAAAATTTGGACCACTTTTCGCGTAAGCGACTTCTTGAATCTTATTCTGGAATGTCTCACGAATGTGATTATGCAAAAAAATCTCATGGGAGTATTTTCTCCAAAGAACCCGCCGTTTTCGCCTTGTCGATTGGTCCATTTTATCCTTGCCCAAACGTCATGATCCATTTTCAAACAATTTAAATTAAAACATTTAAAAGTGAAATTTTACGTTGATGTGTAATATCATTGATACGCACTGCCAGTGTAATAATTATGAAATAGCTATGAAATGGCTAGTGGACGCATTTTATAAAGTTATAATTGTACATTTATATTTAATATGTTATAATATATTTCACAAAATATACCTTTATAAAGTAAACACAATATAAGTTATAAATTCCAATAAACATAACAAATACGCTAATGTCACTGTCACTGAAATTGATACACGTCAAAATTCATAGTCAAAAATGTATCAAAGACAAGGTATTGTTTATCCTTCTTTAACTTATTGTGGTTTCTATGGACAAGCGGCTTAATTTTGCGATACTAGTTTCTGTGAGTAAAAAAGATACCTAGTAGTATGATACAATTGATCCAAAAGATGCCATAACCCAGACATCCAAAGTGAAAGTTATCCTTGTTCTATATAGTCCACATAATGTTCAGAAAAAAATCACACCAATTTGAGCGTCGGGTTTGGAAGAAATCGGTAAATTCGTAGTTTTTTAAGTTTTTCGTCAATATTTCTAAAACTATGCGGTTTAGTATGAACAACCTTCTATACAAAAATGTTTTACATTAAATTTTAAATAAAAAAGGCCCTATGCATAATCCTTTTAAAATGGACGGCTCCAAAGCTACTGAGGTAGTATAGTATAATAATTGGTAAAAAAAACGTATAACCCAGACATCCAAAGTAAAAGTTTTCCTCTAACACCCACATATTGTTCAGTAAAAAGTTACACCATTTTGAGCGTCCAGTTTGGGAGGGGGGGGGGGGAAGATGGGGGAGAAGTCGGTAAATTAGTATCTCGTTTTTTTTTACGTTTTTCGTCAATATTTCTAAAACTATGCTTTAGCGTAAACAATGTTCTATACAAAAAAGTTTCTGCATAAAATTTAAAACAAAAAACGTCCTATACATAATTATTGTTTTCGGTTTTCGATACTTTTTATATTTTTTGGAAAATTGATGACGATTTTGGGTGGTGAGGTTGACGTTTCTTCAAGCATTTATCACTAACATACGATCGGCCACTTAAATAGCAAATTTTATTTACAAAACACAATCCCGTTAAAGAAAATTTATTTCATCAGTAATAATATTAAAAATTGCACAAACAATATAAAAAGTATCGAAAACCTTCACTTTTCACCTTCCGTAACTCTGGAATCGTTGATTTTATAACAATTATGTATAGGACCTTTTTTGTTTTAAATTGTACGTAGAACATTGTTTACGCTAAAACATAGTTTTAAAAATATTGACGAAAAACTAAAAACAAAACTACTAATTTACCGACTTCTCCCCATCTCCCCCCCAAAATGGTGTAACTTTTTACTGAACAATATGTGGACCATATAGAACAATTTGGTGTTGGAGGAAAACTTTTACTTTTGATGTTTGGGTTAGGCCTTTTTTGGACCAATTATACTATACTACCTCCGTAACTTTGGAACCGTTCATTTTAGAAGGGTTATGCATAGGACCTTTTTTATTTTAAATTTATTGTAGAATATTTTTGTATAGAAGATTGTTTATGCTAAATCGCATAGTTTTAGAAATATTGATGAAAAACGCAAAAAACTACGAATTTACCGATTTCTCCCCCCTCTCCCCCCCAAACCCGACGCTCAAAATGGTGTGACTTTTTTCTGAACATTATGTGGACCATAAAATATAGAATAATTTGGTGTTGAACAATAACTTTCACTTTGGATGTCTGGGTTTGGGTCTAGTTATGTATACCATACTATAGTATAAAAAGCAATTCGTGAATAATTTCATGCATGGATAAAGATAGAGTGGAAGAACTATAGCAAACGCAATGTGACATTATAAACCAGACACGTGCAAACTTCTTAAAGGAAGGGGCAGATAAAATAAAGAATTAACTAGTGGACCAAAAAATAAAAATTAAAAAAAAAACATATTTTTTTAAAACTTAGAAAGTTACAAAAAATTATTCAACTTCAGAAGAGTATCCAAGCGTATGTTACAGATGAAATTGTGACTGGACTTCTAAAAGTTGTTAATATTCTGGTAGAAATTGGGCGTTATCTGGAGTTAATCTGAAACTATTATTAAAATAATAGTATCTGCAAATATACAAAACTCTAATACGGTAAGCGGCAAAATAAACAAACAGTATTGAAATGCGTATGCCTCAAATTTGTATGTGTCATGTGCCGCAACGTATTGAGTGGTTTCTGAACGTTCTTACAACGTTTGTGAATATCATGTTAATGTTAGGTACTTCAGGATGGTTCTCAGTTTTGCAGAAAAAATTTTTATGTTGGAGTACTATTTTGGGTCATACGGAAAAGGTCACGAAAATGGTCCAAGCTTAAAACCAACAATGGTTTCAGAAGGTCGGGACAACCTGTCACAGTGCTAGGGTGTCTCTTCGAATACTGCGAGATCATTTTGGGAGTTGCCACTCACCAGGACTAACGCCACCAGATGCGTACATATGGGGAATGCTGAAGGAGTCAGACAGAGCCACCGATTGCGATTTCGAAATTGCGGACCAGACTTAAAGATTTTTTCGTGCCAGAGGTAGTGGTGGATCTAGAAATTTGCGTTGGGAGGGGAAATTTGCCTTAGGAGGGAAATCTTTGATTTTTCTCTTTTTACTATCTGTTTCCCTCAGGACTATACTTGAATCTCTTCACTGAACTCTATGTTCATTATCCCATGCGTGTTGACATATTTGAGATCTATCAAATTCTCTATTTTATTATCGGTAAGTAGGGTGTTATTATATTCCTTATATTAGATGTTTTAGTCTCAAAGAAGGATACTGGATATGAGACTCAAGTGTATAGAAAACCAACACATACCAACAGATATCTCAATTACAAATCAAATCACAACATCAGCGTTAAAAAGAGAATCATTAAATCCTTATATGATAGAGCCAAAATTACTTGTTCTAACGAAAATTCATTTTTAGAAGAAAAACAATTGTTAACATCTGTTTTATTAAAAAATGATTATCCTTTATCGTTTATAAATAAGGAATTGTCAAGATTTGATCGAATGGAACAGAACAGCTTAGAACGGGATCCTATAGCATTCACAAGAAATAATACGAGGAAAATATCAATACCATAAAAGGACTATCCGAGAAACTTAAAACAATAGGAAATAAATTCAACATTTCAACAACATTCAAAACAACAAACACGTTGAGATATATTCTATCTAAAACTAAACCTAACAGTGAAAAAGAAAGAACAAAGAATTGTATTTATAAATTACCTTGTGAATGCGAACAATTTTATTTAGGTAAAACATCAAGACCATTAAACCTTAGAATAAGTGAACATCAGTCTTATATTAAAAATAGAGAATTTGATAGATCTCAAATATGTAAATACGCAAGGGATAATGAACATAGAGTTCAGTGGAGAGATTCAAGTATAGTCCTGAAAGAAACAGATAGTAAAAAGAGAAAAATCAAAGAAGTTGCTTTAATTATGCTAAATGAAACCAATTGTGTCGCAAATTCCTCGGTAGAATGCAGTAGGATGATGTTACCCATACTAAAAGAGGAAGTCAATAGAAAGAAAATACCAGGATTAATAAGAAAATTTGGTATTAGTTTTGAGAGTAAACTAAAGTCAGACCTAATACTTACGATGTCGGGATAGTATCACGAGGTTCTTTTCTGGTTTTCCCTCGTGATTTACTATGGAATCTCTAGGGCGAGAATTTTACTGTCACCATTGCATGTGGTTGTCATTTTAAAGACAGATCACATGTTATGATTTTTTTGTGACGGATATTCTTGAGTTGGGGTTGATTTCTTGTAATCGAATGAGCTATCTTTCAATAAAGTCGTCCCAGGAACGCAACTCATAAATATTGGCAATCTCATTTTAAAGTCTTCTACTTTAAAATGTATAATATATGTCTGAATTGCCTATATCAATAAGTCAGATTAAATAAATAATTAGAAGAATTTTTTTACTACGCAACCACAGTTTTGTTTAATTCATTAATATTTTTTGTATTTTGATAACGACACCCGATTTGGGCGTCGAAACGTTAATCAAATCATTTTTTTAGTAAAATTGTGGCTTATTTCCCATTAAAACTAGTTAATTGCAAAAATGCCACAAGAAAATAGCTTCAGAACAACATTAAAAATAAATTACTCCTATACAAAGCGGTGTTGAAACCAGTATGGACCTATGGGATAGAACTGTGGGGAACAGCTGCAAATTCTAATATAGAAATTATACAAAGGTTCCAATCCAAAATACTAAGGATGATTTTAAATAAACCGTGGTATATCACCAACAAGATACATCGAGATGAGAAATAACTTATGTAAAGGAAGAAATTACATATTATCGAATAAAAAAATTCAAGGACCGATTACGGGAATACCCAAACCACCTAGCAAGGAACTTGATGCAGATGTTTACAGTGCGCAGGTTAAAACGGTATATTAATAGGAATGTTCGCCACATGTCAATAGTTTAACCGCCATAAATATCACTTAATTCTCATTACTTTGTAAAAAACGGAAGATTGTAGGAAATTGTGATGTCAATAAATAAAAATTAAAAAAATTTGTCTCAGCAACCTCGTATTGTCCCGCTAACACATTCCCTAATTATTATTCCATTAACCTATCAACTTTGCACGATCAATCGGAAAATAGCACTATAAAAGCCTTAATATACAAGCAAAATTTCTATTTTGTATTCAAATTCTGATGTTAAGTAGTAGGTCGCGTTCTAGAAGTCAATACACTCGCAAGTTTGACTAAATGTAAGGGACCTTTGAAGGTCTGTTTTCGTCTGGGACGGAATTGTGTCTGAAGGTCTCGAATCTATTTGGTATTTAGCTTGTCGTTTATAATAGTGGATTTATAAACGATTGGGCTGATAATTTTGATTAATTAGCTGGTGAGTGGCATTTATTAAGCACGTACGTAATGGAATCAGTTGTTTACTGTAGGGTCTTTATGACATGCACAAAACAATGAACAAAAATCACTTTCTGGACATTTCAATTGCTTAATATAAAACATCTATATAAACAGCTAATATAAATTAAAATTACATTTTCTTTCCAGAGCAATAAAGAAAGTATAGCGAAAGACTAAGTTTTCAATCTAATAACACATAAAATAATACTAAAAATATTACTCTACATCCCATCAGATTGAAAACAATGGGAACCTTCTCTGGTTACACGTTACACCTCCGAGGCTTCTAAAGTTTGCAAGCCATAACGGATGCTGAGACTAAAGAAAATGAGGGAATTTTACAATTTATAATTCACGTCCCATTTGCTCAGCGCGGTAAAGTTCCAACGAGAATGGTTCTCCTTGTACTCCAATCAGAGTAAACATGTTAATCAAAAGTGAATACTTACTTACTTAGTCCTAAGCCTTTCTACCTTTAGGTGTAAGGCTGGTGGAGTTGAGTTTGGCATTGTAGTCTCCATGCTTTCCGATCTTGCGTTAGGTTTCTTGCACTTTCCAATGTCAATCCCGTCTTCTCGACTTCTTTCCTGATTTCATCTACCCACATAACTCTTGGTCTTCCTCTTTTTTAATTTTCCCCTGCACTCTCGTTTCGAACACTCGTTTTGTAAGCCTCTCATTCGACATTCTACACATGTGCCCGAACCATCTAAGTTGTCCCTCAACTATTATTTCATTGATTGGTTCTAGTTTTAGGTTTTGTCTAATTGTTTCGTTTCGTATTTTGTCTGTCCTCTTTCTGTTTGCTATTTCCCTCAGGAACCTCATTTCCATAGCATTGACTCTGGATTTTTGTCTCCCCGTCAATGTCAATGTCTCGCTGCTATACATGATTTTTGGTCTAACTACTGATTTAACGACTGCCGTTTTTACTTTCTCCGGTATCTCTTTTTTCCCCAAAAATGTTGTTTTCATTGCGTTAAATAAGCTTCCTGTTCGTCCCATTCACTCGTTTATTTCCATGTCTTGTTTACCATTTGATTCGATTATTACTCCTAGGTATTTAAAATATTCCACTTGCTCTAGTTGTTTCCCGTCTAATTCTATTGCGTGTGTCTTCCTCGTATTTGAAATAATTATTGTTTTTGTTTTCTCTGTATTAATTTTCATATTTATGTTTGATAGTTCTTCTTCTAGGATTTCAAGATTGTTCTGTAAGTCTTCTCTGTTTTCTGCTATCAATACCATGTCGTCTGCAAATAGTAGCTCCGATAGTTGAGTCCGTTTCATTTGCCAGTATCCTAATGTATGCTCATTCTTCTCTTGGCTTTCTTTATCGCTTCATCCAGTACCACTGAGAATAGCAGTGGACTCAGCACGCATCCCTGTTTGACGCCTTGACTTGTAGTAAATTCTCTGGATTCCTCGTTATTGGTTCTTACTGTATTTGTATTATTTTTGTACATATCCTTTATTACTTCTATTATGTGTCTGTCGCAAAAATGAATAATCATTTTAAGTTTCGTTGCAACACGAAACTACAGCCGCATCATATTCTAGTTCAATCAGAGAGTGCAGCAAGCACCTATACCGGTTTCGAAACTTATTGGTCTCTCATTAGGAGGCACATATGCTGCTCTCTCTGACCCAACCAGGACAAACTCCGGCGTGCAGTTACGGATTGCAACGAATGAAATGGCAGGGATGCCCTAGCGGTAACTGCACGCCAGGGTTTGTCCTGGTTGGATTAAAGAGAGCAGCATATATGCCTTCTGATGAGAGACTAATAAGTTTCGAAACCGGTAGAGGTGCTTGCTGCACTCTCTGATTGAACTAGAATATGATGCGGCTGTAGTTTCCTGTTGCAACGAAATTAAAAATGGTTATTCATTTTTGAAAGTATAGTGACTTAGTATCTCACTAAATCCAAAAAAGTACAAGAGCAAGTGCAATAAAGTTTCTTTTGGGATTTAACCACAATTTTAGATTTCAGTTGAAAGTACGTTTATTTACGATATGAAATCGTTCTCAAAATACAAATTAGATTAATTTACTAAAAATTGAAATTAGAATATTCAGGCAAAGGAGCATTGGTACCTTAGAATTTTGACGAAGTGAAGATCAGGTTATAGTAAATACCTTATTTGATGTACTCAAACGCAGACTATACACATGGAAATCACCGGCAGACCGAGAATCACACATCGTCAGAAACGATAAATAGACTTTGTATATGTATTTAAAAATTCAATAAAATCAGAAAAAACTTATCCAGGTAGATACTAATACAATCGGGTCACGTCCCTGTTATAGTAGAAATGGAAGCAAAATTAAAATGGTTAAAAAACAGAAAATTTAGAAAAGAGTTTGATGTAAATAGGTTAAAAGATACAAGATCCCCAGATAGAACAAAGAGTTAAACAGAAAATCAATTACGATCTTAATCCCATCATTTAAAAATATACCACGTCTAAAGACGTTAATGAAAGTCGGAGAGAGATAGTCCAGGGTAATAAGGTTTTTCCCATGACACTCGAGCAGCCAGGGCAAAAGCCAGCCAGGTTTTACTGAAGCGTTTTTTCGACAGGTTATACATATAAGAGCAAATTGTAACTATTTCCTGCGTAGGATCTGGCGGCCATTTTTTTTTATAAACAATTAAGTGTCAAAAAATGGCATTTTTCCCTTTTTTTTCAAATCAATGGAAAACATTGAAACTTATGGTTTTCTTTGTACAAATATCTTTGAGATTATGGAAAAAGCTTTAAAATGACGTATTACAAAGTTTGATATACTCATTTATTGTTAATATAATTGCGAAAAAAGGTCGGAATTGCAAAAAAAATTAATTTCGCAATATCTATTGTAAAAATTAGTGTACAGCTCTGAAATTTTTGTCATATAAGGGCTCTTTGGTGCTTAATATGTGATAAAAATTTCAAATGGATTCATTCAATTGTTTAAATTTTATTCAAATTGTTTATCCCAGAGAGCATTTTTTTTGCAATAACATAAGTCAGAAAAAAATGACGTTAGAACCATTCCACAGGTGTCAAGTAAAAGAGTATGAGCTATATTTTCAACTTGGTTTAAAAAAAGCGAATAAAAATAAAATGTATTTATTAGTAATAAATAATTATGCAAAAGTATCATAAATCTTTCCTTATAAACTTTTTATTTTGTTATATAAGAAATTATATATATTTATTACAATTTTTTATCAATTATGATATAAATAACATTACTTGGTAGTTGTGCACTTAAAACAGGGTAAAAAAGTTAATTTTTTTGGAAAAAGTTATCCAAAAAGTTTATAAGGAAAGATTTACGATAATTTTGCATAATTATTTATTACTAATAATGCATTTTTTATTCGCTTTCTTTAAACAAAGTTGAAAATATAGCTCATGCTCTTCCATTTGACACCTATGGAATGGTTCTAACGTCATTTTTTTCTGACTTATGTTATTGCAAAAAAAATGCTCTCTAAAATAAACAATTCGAACAAAATTTAAACAATGGAATGAATCGCTTTGAAATTTTTATCACATATTAAGCACCAAAAAACCCTCATTTGACAAAAATTTCAAACCTGTACACTAATTTTTACAACAGTTATTGCAAAAATATTTTTTTTGCAATTCCGACCTTTTTTCGCAATTATATTAACAATAAATGAGTATATCAAACTTTGTAATATGTCATTTTAAAGCTTTTTCCATAATCTCAAAGATATGTGTACTAAAAAACTCATAAGTTTCACTGTTTTCCATTGATTTGAAAAAAAAAAGGGAAAAATGTCATTTTTTGACAGTTAATTGTTTATAAATAAAAATGGCCACCAGATCCTACGCAGGAAATAGTTACAATTTGTTCCTATAGGTATTACTTGTCGAAAAAACGCTTCAGTACCCTGGCTGCTGAAGTGTCATGAACAGGGTATATTTTTGTCTTATTACCCTGGCCTAAGATTGGAATAGAGCTTGGAATTTTGCTATTTTTGTCAATTTTCACTAGTAATATCGATAGTATTTATTATAATAATATATGTTATGAGTATTTTAAAGATATGAAAATTGGTGTGGAGAAAGAGGACAAAAATAAAAAATGATGGTTTAAAAATTATGATCCTATTGTTTATATCTTTGCCGTAAATGCCGGTCAAGTTTGACCGGTTGTATCTCAGGAACCACTCATCACAACTAACCGTTTTTTCTTTTAAAAGAAGCATCCTGCCGTTTTTTTCCAATACCGTGTTCATGATTTAATTTAATATTTCCCGAGATATTCTATTTTAATAAGCGAGAAAAATGTTTATAATTTTAAAATATTCCTGAGGCTGCTTAAATAGTCCAATTTCAATTCTGTAAAGTACATTAGATAGGTACAGTGTCTATTTATACAAAACTCATTGCTATTCTTATGTATTGTAATTATTCTGGTTATTATAGCGACCGTTAATTTTTAATTATCAATTCAATTCTTGCTAAACTGTACATTAAATTTTCATCGACTTCTGGAACTGTAATCTATATGAAAAGAGCTTTTATATTACCAAGTTATTTAATTATTGATAAACAATTACTTATCTAAAATTTTAGTTGAAAATTAAAGATTTTGTTGGAGAAACCGCATTTTCCGGGGAAAACTTTCGTCGAAGTAAATCGGAAAAAACCCGTCTCTATGCAGAATTTAATTACGGTTAATTTTTATTTGGGTGTTTTTGGTGTCAAGTTAAAATCTTTGGAGTTAGACAGCAAAAATTGAAAAAAGCACAATTTTCGGGCGTCATTTTGTTTATAAAAAAACAACAAGCTCTAATAGAAGCCGGAAAAGAAATACGTAGACCAATACCAAAGAAAAAACATATGTGTGGATGACAGACGAAATACTAGCTTTCATGAATGACAGAAGAGAATAACAAAAACGTTCGAAAATACAAATCCTTAAATAGTGGGTTTGAAAGAGACATAATAACAGCAAAAGTTAATTGAACAATGTCACGAAATAGAGGAATATGAAAAGAAATTTGATAGTTGCAATCGTTATCAGAAAGTGAAGGAAATCACGTTGGGAAAACAAAATAATAGATAAATAAAACGGGATATTTCCCGAAAGTTGGCTGTATACCTTTAGCATAATAAAATAAAAAAAAAGTCAAAACGTAAATTCGTACAGGTTAAAACAAATTTTATATCAAATTTTAGGTGGGTACAAAAGATATTTTCAAGAAAGTATCCAAATCATACAAGGGGATCATTGTTTAAATAATTAAAAAGCGGTCATTTTTGCAAAAAAATACTTTTTTAACTGCTGAGGTAATTCACTTATCAACGAAGGTCTATGGGATTTTTTTCTGCAAAATTGAAGGGTAAATCTTTCACATAAGACTTACTAAATTAAATTTGACCATCTATTTATTTAAATAATTTTATATAAAACTTTAAAAACTAATTTGCAAAAAATAATTTTTAGCGTTTTAAATAAGCACTATAAAATATGTTATTTACAGACTAAGTTGCGCTATGTTACCAGTATTAACCCTTAAACGCCCAGGGGTGGGTAAAAAATGTCCACCTAATGCTTATTCCCTTGTAACATATTTATTACGTGTTTAAAAATTTTCCAAAAATTATTTATTGTTAAAAAGACAGCCTTTTATCGAATGTTAAATTGGTTCTACCGATATTTTTGAAAATAAAAGTAATATTTTGAGATAAATATGGGTGGGCACAAAAAGTACACCCTTGGTAAAAGTTGTTACTAAAGGTTTCTATATAATTTCTCGTTGGTAGGAACATAATCCATATAGTTATCGACGTATAACTACATAATTGACATAATTATCCGCCAATGAGGAGGCTGAAAGGAAGAATGTGGAGAAAATCGACAAATCTGAATTACTAGCTTTTACTAGTATGTTAATTTTGATGTACATTGTAATTTTGTTGTAAGGTTTGTAAATTGTTTATATTAATATTTTAGAACATGCTGTCTTTATTAAGCATAAGATTCGTAAGTTTAATCCATTTCCAACAAATCTCAATAAATATATTAACTATTTTCGAGGTGGACATTTTTTATCCACCCTTGGGCGTACATGGAACCTAAAAAAGTTTGGGCGTTTAAGGGTTAAGCAAGAAAAAATTGGTCGAAAAATATTTAATATTTTTTGAGATATTGAATTTGTTTATTAAATGTTACTGTATTTTCAATTCCAAAAACGCGGTTGTTGCCAAAGAAATATTCACCTGTTAAAGATCTCATTATTTTTATTTTAATGTATGTTTCCGATAAATATATTGATAAATTCAAATTTCAATTAAACTCCCCCCTAAAATGGCATTTTAAAATTATTTAAATTTTTTTATAATTTGTTTTTTTTAATAACGTTGCGGAGATTTAGTATTTTCAAATGCCTTTTCGATAATTGGATTCCTGGGAATTTTTTACTAATTAACAACATTTTTTTGTCGTTTTTTCTTCTTCTTTTTTTTTGGAGTTACATTACTAAGGACCCTTTGAGGGTTAAATTTTATTAAGAATGTCGAATCTCTGAGTTGTAGATTCTAGACCCAAAGATATTAAGATTTAACTAAAATCTCTTAAATAAAATGTGGCTACTTACTGAATTATAGGGTATTTTATTTAAAAATTTAAAAAATATTGTTACCAAGTATTTTAAAACTATTTGACGTATCCTTATCCTACTTGGCAGAAAGTGTGGCTATTATACACCCTACTAATTTGTGATTAATAAACGTTTCTAGCTAGTGCCAGAGGCGTACGACAGGGGATAGTGAATGATTGACCCTTCCCAAATTCTACGCCACTGAGTGATTTACTATTTTAGCGAAATTTTTCGATTCTCCAATACTTTGTATGTAAACAAATTTATTGGTATCGATAAAGTCATCAGTTTGAGAGATATTGGAAGTTTAAAATGAATGAATGAATGAATCAAAATAACTATGCCGTTTCATTTTTAACGTCCAATATCTCGAAAACTAATGACTTAATCGTTATCAGTAAAGAGTATATTATTTACATAGAAAAGTATTGGAGAATCGAAAAATTTCGCTAAAATAGTAATTCCCTCAGTGGCGTAGATTTTGGGAAGGGTCAACCATTAACTATCCCCTGTCATACGCCTCTGGTAGTAGCTAAAAACTTTTATTTATCACAATTTAGTAGACTGTATAGTACCCACACTTTCTGCCAAGTATGATAAGGATACGTCAAATAGTTTGAAAGTACTTGGTAAAAATATTTTTTAAATTTTTAAATAAAACACCCTGTAACTCAGTAAGTAGCCATATTTTATTTAAGTGATTTTAGACCAATCTTAACATTTTTAGGTCTAGAATCTACAACTTAGAGATTCGACATTCTTAATGAAACTTAACCCTAAAAGGGCCCGTAGTAATATAACTCCAAGAAAAAAAAAAAAGAAGAGGAAAAAAAGACAAAAAAAAATTTGTTAATTGGTGAAAAATTCCCAGAAACCCCATTATTGAAACGGCATTTCAAAATATTTAATTCCCGTGACGTTATTAAAAAAACAAATTATAAACAAATTTGAATAATTTTCAAATGCCATTTTAGGGGGAAGTTTAATTGAAATTTGAATTTATCAATACATTTATCGAAAACATACATAAAAATAAAAATAATAAGATTTAATACAGGTGAATATTTTATTGGCAACAACCGCGTTTTTGCAATTGAAAAGAGAGTAACATTTAATAAACAAATTCAATATCTCAAAAAATATTAAATATTTTTGGATCAATTTTTTATAAGTTAATACTGATAAGATAGCGCAACTTCTTCTGTAAAATAAGATATTTTATAGTGCTTATTTAAAACGCTACAAATAATTATTTGCAAATTTGTTTTTAAAGTTTTATGTATAATTATTTAAATAAATAGGGGGTCAAATTTAATTTAGTAAGTATTATGTGAAATATTTATCCTTCAGCTTTGCAGATCCTATAGATCTGCATTAGTAATTTAATGACGTGAGCAGTTAAAAAAGTAATTTTTTTGCAAAAATGACCCCTTTTTAATTATTTAAACAATGATCCCCTTGTATGATTTGGATACTTTTTTGAAAATATCTTTTGTACCCACCTAAACTTTGATATAAAATTTGTTTCAACCTGTACGAATTTACATTTTGATTTACATGTAGTGTAATTTTATTTTACTAATAGACACTTCTAGTTAAATAACTTAACGTGAAGTAAAAACTCCCTGGTGTAGTTGGTATAAAATATATTTTATAGCAACTACACCAGGGAGTTTTTATTTCGCGTTAAGTTATTTAAAATAATAGACTTAATAAGAGATAATAAATAATATGTTATAAAAGACTCGAATGGTAACATTCTCACAAATACAAAACAACAACTAAACAGATGAAAAGAATACGTAAAAGGACTGTTCGAAGATGACAGATAACAAATCATAGCTTAGGAATCTGAAGAATCGAGACCCAAAATTGAATTTGAATTTCTTAATATGAGTAATATGCAACTCTTAATAGACCAGGGTAATAAGCTGGAAATAGACCATGTTCGGGACACTCAAAGATCCAGCTAGCCTACTACTTTTTTAGTTATTGTAGACCTATAGGAACAAAACCTACCTGTTTCCTGCCTTAAGTTCGCGACCGTTTTTAATGATTAACAATTTAGTGCAAAAATCGCGATTTTTTCGATTTTTTGCACCCCATTCAAAAGTTAAACAGTTGACATAAAACTACAAAATTTAATTTTTTAGAACATTGAAAAACCTTCAAAATACCGATTTTTGAAAGTTAAAAAGTTAATTTGTTTCTACGCAAACTGCAAATTTCCAACAAAAGTTCACTGATTTGTCACTACTGGCGCTCGCAAACTTTTAATTATCCCCTCTACCTACGAGCTCAAAGCGGATACTCTGGTATTTTTTTGTGCATTAAGTTACTGGCACTTTTCATAAAATAAAAGTTAAACTACATTACTTTAATGTTGGGAGGGTCCAAAAATCAAGAAAAGCCGTTTTTCCAGAAAAATGTGACATAACAACTTTATTCACTTAGGGAAATTTCTTCAATTTAGAAATTTATTTGACATAGTTTTTGGTAATTGATTATATTCGGCACTTCTTCTTTATTTATATTATGTCTTTCTATAAATTCTGAGATAAAAATGTTATTTTCTGTTAAATGGGCTAAAATTTGGACTAAATTCTTTCCGTCTAATTTATCGCACTTCCTTATTGCTATAACAAGACAAATATTTTTTCCAACCACCAAAAACTGTCTCAAAATTGACATACACACATAATAAAACTGTTGAGCTTCATTCTAATATCTTTTCCGTAATCAATTACAATGGAAGAACAACGTATAAAATCTCCATAAACCAACATTTTATTGGCTATTTTTTTTTCTGACTCCACAGTTATACAATACATTTCCTTTTCCGATAAAATCTTGTATACGATGATACTATAGCCCAGTAAATGAACGTGAAATAACGCGAAGGACACATACCGTGTCATTTTCAGTGTCACCACCGAATTGTATGAAAATTTGGATTTAGATTCTACTTACCCTCTACTTCAAAGTTGGATTTGTGCCATTGGTTGCTTTTACCTAGAGGGTGAAAGTCACCCCTCATCATACGTTTAAAATAAGTCTAGAAATAGATAAATTCACTAATTCAAAGCAACTTTTGTTCTCTTTATCTAAGTCAATACTTTTCGAGTTATATGCGAGTGAAAATATTCATTTTCAACAAAAAAAAAACGTTTCCCGGCGATTTTTCGCAAATAACTCAAAAAGTAAGTATTTTATTGAAAAGAAATGTTCTCAACAAAATGTAGCCTATAAAAAAACGAAATTGTGTATTTAAGAAGTCTATAGACTCAGTAAAAGTTGTAGCTCGTGAAAGATACGTTCTTATTCGTCTAATTCCATATCGAAAATTCAACGTAAAATAACCAAAAACTGAAGCACTTTTCTGGGAAAACTCATTAAAACTTTTTTTTCTACAACCGTGTTAAAAATTCAATTTTTAGCACTCCATACGAGCGTTAAAAATGCTACTTTAAGGCACTAGTGCTTTAAAATTTTTATGGCACTGCAATTCGTATTGACCGTATAGGCAATTTTGATGAAATGGCAAAAAAATATAAAAATGGAATGTCAGTCAAGTTCAAGTAAAAGTTTTTGTAGATATTGTCCTGTAATTACGTTTGTAGAAAAAATATTGTATGATATGCGTGTTAAAAAGTACATTTTTAAGGCACTCATGTGAATTGCAGAACTCGCTATGGCTCATTCTGCAAACTTTCACATGCGTGCCTTAAACGTGTACTTTTAATCATAAATAACTATTAAAGCGTTCAAAAAAGGTTTA
The DNA here is from genome assembly GCF_917563875.1 of Diabrotica virgifera virgifera. NCBI lineage: Eukaryota > Metazoa > Arthropoda > Insecta > Coleoptera > Chrysomelidae > Diabrotica > Diabrotica virgifera. The sequence goes on along the minus strand of NC_065445.1, from coordinate 197,243,064 downwards.
TTTTATTTTTTATAAAAGTCTCTAGCATCAAAACTAAGCGAGTTACTCTCAAAATAAAGTTAGTCCGTTTCTTTGGTAAAAAAAATCGTGAAAATCTCCCCCCATTTAGCACTCCAAATTAAATTAATAGTTACTGTATAAATTTACTTTACTTATGTATTTTTTATATGATCTGTAAGTTTCACTGGTTCAAAGTGCTTATTTTTGAAAGGGCTATAATTGAAAGGGATTGAACAAGTCACTAATAACGAGTGTACGCAAAATTTTAACATATCTTAACCAATTTTTACCTTACAGAAAAGCAAAATAAAAATAAAAACAAAACCAAGCAAAAAGTATTTCTAAAATAAACGCCTTAATTTTTTTACTCTTTGATATTTTTCGTATCACCAACACGTTTTTAGTTATTTTGAAAAAAGGTATTTTTCCAAAATTAAAAAAAAGATACTATAAAACTAAATTTTTCCATAAATAACTTCGAACTGGCCAACTGGTCAACTTACAGATCATAATATAAGCAATACATATAAAGTGAATGGTAAAGCGGTAATGATTAATTTAATTTGGGTTGCTAAATAGGGGGAGATTTTCACGATTTTTTTATGTTAGAAAGGTTTCTTAAAAATACAAATAAAGCTTTTTTTAAAACATTTTGGTTTTTCTGAGTGGAGTCTGAAAGAATTTCCCAAAAGTTTTAATGAATTTTCCAAGTGTTTGGTTTTTTAGATATTTCACCTTGAAATATTCGATTTGGAATTTGACGAATAATAACGTATTTTTCATCAGCTACAACTTTGCTTTTACTGTGTATAATATAATATGTAGTCTACATAAATAAACCATTTTTTTCTGTTTTTATAGGTTACATTTTGTTAAGAAAATTTTTTTAATAAATTACTTAAAATTTAACACGTTGACAGACAGAACGTCTATAGACGTCTAATTTCAATTGATGTTATGTGACACAACGTCTATTCGCGGTGTGCAAGTACTTGGAAGGGAAACGAGAAACGACCGTGCGCGAGTCGCGGATAAATATTGCAACTATCTTAAATAATTCATATTGTCAATTGAAATTGTCAAATTGACGTATATTTCATACCTTCTATCATTGAAGCAGAAAAATTATATATTGCTCCACAATATTGATATGATATGCAATTATTATATAAAGGTAAATTTAATTAATTGTATTTTGCTTGCAGTACTGCATTTTAATAACTAATTTTATTTACTACATACAATTGTTTACGTTTTGATAGCATAACCTGAATCTTATTTTTTCTTCTTATTATTTTTTTGGGCTATGGCTTTGACAATTATCCAGTAACCAGGACTAATATAATTGGACAATATAATTAAAAGTGCGAATAAAGTTGCAGAGCGTAGAAATAGGGGTCGCTTTGCCGAACTTGCACGGTCCCAATAGACGTTGTATTTTCCCTATTCTACTTTGCAAAATACATAAATAGTGTCACAACACTTGCTTATACATTTATTGTGTCAACGTGTTGTTATTTGAAAAAAACCGCCTGAAAACGTGTTTTTCTTTTGTTGAAAAATAAACATGTTCACTCGTAAATAGCTCGAAAAGTATTGACTTAGTTAAAAAACTCTATAGAACAAAAGTTGCTTAAAATTAGTCAATTTATTCATTTCAGGACTGATTTTAAACGTATGTTTTTTTACGTCCCAGAAGACGTGACTTTCACCCCCCCCCCAAGTAAAAGCAACCAACCAACGGCACAAGTTCAACTTTGAAGTGGAGGATGAGTAGAACCTAAATCCAAATTTTCAAGCAAATCCGCCGTGACTCAACAATTACACTCAAAAACGGTCATTTACTGGGCTACTTGTATAAGATAATAATAAATCTAAGCAGCGCATTTAACGGACAGAAAGGCCCTCATAAACCAAGCCAAAAAGACAATATTAAGGGCGTTCACCCATCGAAGGAAAATTTAACGAAGGTGGAAAGTGAAAACAACTTTTCCTGATAGACTCAGCGGTATTTTCCGTTTTCCAAATTGCTTTTGCTAATGAGACAGTGGCGGAGCTTAAGCTAAGTTTCTCCAAGTATTTTCTCGGTTCGGTCAATTTACAGTTTTTCGACAAAGTTAATGGTAAAATGTGTTTTTTATAATAGCTTTGGCTAAGTCAATTAGCCAGACTATTTGTGATTTGTTAGTTATCTTTTTTTGTATACAATAAATTTACTGACATATTACATTGTAAGAATTTTTTTAGTTAGCTTAAATACCTCGATAACTAAGGCCATTGACATGGTACAGTTGATTTCGCAATCAGATTATAGTGTAATGTAGTGTAATGTAGTGTGTACGTTGAGTAAATGACTTGTTATTTAGTAAAGTCGACTTCATTGACTACTTCATGTTAAAAAACAGTTTTCTCTTAAATCCAAATATTATCATTTTTTTGTTTATTCTTTTTTGAAAGTTCTTTGGAAGAATACTTCTTTAGGCGCTATTGGAGAAAATGTCGAAAGTGAGTTTTTATAAAAACGATAGTATAAAATGCGCATACCGACAGTATAAAGTTAGTTGCTAAAGCTTTCAAGTTACGCATGTATCAATGCAAATTAAGTTTAAAAAAATACAAGAATAAAAAACCGCTAAACGCCGTAAACATAAGTGGCGCATACAATATTCCAGCTACAAAAGAACTGATATGAATATTACATACGTGGCACGAAAATGTATTTTCATTTTGATAAAAAATAAAATTCTATTTTAAAAGATATTTCCATAATATTTGCTAAATTTGAAGTAAAACGCGCCACAAAAGAGTAACTTTGTTAGAGTTTGTATTTTCAAGCTCTATTGTGGCGCGTTTTACTTCAAATTTAGCAAATATTATGGATACATCTTTTAAAATAAAACTAAAATAAAACTTAATTATCCATCAAAATGAAAATACATTTTGGCGCCACGTAATATTCCTATCAGATCTTTTGTAGCTGGAATATTGTATGCGCCACTCATTTTTACGGCGTTTAGCGGCATTCTTGTATCAGGAGTTTTTCAAAGTTATTAATTTATAAGTTCAATGTAGGAAGTTGAATGTAATGTTTCTCGATTCCACGTTAAGCGTAAAGTCGCCTTTCTTGCATTATCTACCAAATGATCTAGTGTCCATCGAATGTACACTACATTTTTTTCTATTCGAAATAGTTTAAATAAAATATTGGGATGGCCGGTACATGAACTCGGATTTCCCTATCAAATTTAGCGTCGTAACCACTACAACTACATAAACCATTTCGGCCATAATGGTTAAATAGACTATATTTTCAAGCTTGATAACTTTGAAACGGCTTAACCGATTTTGATCACTATACATGAGATTGATACTGATGCATCCAAGGTCAAGTATGATAGGTCTGGATCCAGCGTATGAAAAAAAAGTTGATTAATAGCAAGCTGAAAATTTGTTAATAGCTTTAAGGGTGTCCAGTGGGACAAACTTTAATATATGGGAACACTGGAACAGGGGAAGTTTTGATTGTGGAACAAATTAAAACACATTTTAATTAAACACGTTTTAATAAAACACATTTTAAACATAGAACACATTTTAATTAAAAAATTGGAACGGTCAGACCACGGAAACGTCACATGTATTTTGTCCGACAGAACTTCCAATTGATTTGTTACCCTTTCATTAAACTTTCATGCAAAAATCAGACTGCTATTTATCACCTGTCATAATTTCTGTCATTTGACATGTTCTACATGTTCCACTCATTATAATGCCCATTTGGTGATAAATAGCAGCCTAATTTTTGCATGAGAGTTTAATGAAAGGGTAAAAAATCAATTGGAAGTTCTGTCGGACAAAATACATGTGACGTTTTCGTGGTCTGACCGTTCCAACTTTTTAACCTGTTCCACAATCAAAAACTTCCCCTGTTCCAGTGTTCCCATATATCAAAGTTTATCCGACTAGACACCCTTAAGCTATTAACAAATTTTCAGCTTCCTATTAATCCACTTTTTTTTCATACGCGGGATCCAGACCTATGATAACTGAAGTTATTGCAGGAATTATTGAGCTTGAAAACAGTTTTTCCCATAGGAAATAGATTTGATCATATTTATGAAGCCTATAACTTAAAAATTCGAATTTTCCCAGATATGAGGTATACGCCGTTAGAAGTGTCTAGAGTCCTCCTACAAACGTCTTATTGGCGCAATTCTTAAGTTGAAATTTTGAGTTATTGTCGAAAAAACAAAATTTTTAAAGTTTAGTTTTTCACTTTTTCGTCTATACTGAGCCGTGTGTATGTCTGATCTTAACCGCTTAGCCACCATTTTAAAACTTAACTCAAACCTATTGATTTACTGTATTTGCGGTTTTCCTGTTTCTCCTGGAACCTAAGATATATAACCCCAAACAATATACCGTTTTATACCTACTAACGCCTATAGTATAGCTGGCTTATGGGTGGTCGAAACTCACAAACTATACCGGTTCTGAATCGTCCCTGACCCCCTCTTGAAACAAAAACAAATTCAGATCGGTGTAACTTTTCCACAAACATACATACATACACACATACATAGAAACATTTTCCCCATTTTAAATGGAAATTGAATAAAATTTCTGAGCTCGGTAACTTTTGAATGGTATAACCGATTTTCAAAATTAAACATGCGTTGGAAAGGTAATGATCAGTACTATCAGAAGCCGCAAAGGTCAGACTTATATTTTCGAAATTTTTGCGAGTTTTGGGGACGAGAACGAAAAACAGACCCTAATAGGTAAAATCCACACAATTGGATCAAAATGGATGGTTAACATATGGATAGGCGAGTCTTTTCCTTTGCTTTAAAATGGGATTTTGTCCAATTTTTAATTCAGTCAGATTTAGAAAATCGAAAATTTCGTGTATATAATATATAGTGTGGCATGTACGGGGGTTGGGCACCACTGGCGAGAACTGCCGTTCTCTGGGATATTGGCATTTTTAATATTATAATTTTTGTGTCTTTCGATTTGTCTTCGTAGGCAATACAATAATTAGTATTAAAATATGATGAAAAGAAAATTAAAAATTTGTGTAGAAAATCTGACGATTTTAGATCAGTGTGCCAAATATCTCGACAATATAATTCAAAATTAAAGCCTCAATCTTGGAACGCGTTTTCTGCGCGCTAATGTTGCCTCCAAATTATTTATTTCAATTTTCACTCTGGTGGTATTTGAACCAGAATATTCTTTACGCTAAGGAAGACAGATGGCCGCGTAATCACCAAGGATTAGATGGGTCTAGGAAAGTTGGTCGAGAACACTTCGTCGACGGAAAATTAGTCGACAACATTTGGTCGACAAACAGTTGGTCGAACGCACAATTCATCGAATGTACAATTCGTCGACGAACATTTGATCGAATGGATTTTTCGTCGACAAACTTGTTATCTATCTTTAGGATAAAGGGATTAATGGTGACAAACGACGGATTATTGGATTTTATTTTGTTAGCTGAAATATTGTATTATACATATCTGAATTTATTTTTTTGGGGTTTTGTTAATTTTTTTTTCTAAATCTTAATTATTTTTAAATTTAATGAAAAAATTGGCTGCGGTGGGAGAGTTGACAGTAAATATAAACCGATATTTTAATTATTGATGTTATACCGTTCGTCTTTTTAGTGTCACTTGCGCACTTGCGAACGGAGCATTTCCGGACAAGTCAAATTTGGGGATACTTGCGGACAAGACGAAATATGCGAGATGCTGACGTAAATAAATTGTTAGGGAATCGAGGCGTTTCCGTACAATGTTTTCGACTGCAATAATCAGCCAATATCAATGAAAAAGTAAAGAAATCGTGAGAATAAACTTCCCTTCACACTTTATCCAAGGCTAAGGACTGGCAATCTATAAAATAATTTTTTTGATATGGTACAAGAAACTAATTTTATATATTGGCGTGTTTCCGCCATGTATGTTTGGTCTTTGTCGACGAAAAATCCATTCGATCAAATGCTCGTCGACGAATTGTACATTCGTGCATTCGACCAACTGTTTCTCTACCAAATGTTGTCGACTAATTTTCCGTCGACGAAGTGTTCTCGACCAACTTTCCGACACCGGGATTGGGTACTTCTTTAAAAGAAAAAAAAACATTATTATTAGATATCCATTATTAAATGATTGTAGTGTATTAAATGGAAGAAATTCAGAAAAAAAAAACCTAAAAGTAGTGGTTTATTTGGGACTAAGAAGAAACGCTTAAGATTGGTTGATGTGTCATACAAAACATACAAACTTACTGAAGTAGCTCCATAAAAATATTTTTCATTATAAACTTGTGTACTTTTTGCAGATCGCATGCAAATGTAAGTTGATCTCTAAACCTGTTATATATAAGGAGATGTTCTCTTTTTGAAAAGTTTTACCAAGCAGATGGTAAAACACAAGGAACTTTTCTAATGTGGCGTTTAAATAAAATGTGATTCAGTGAAACGGTACGATTTGACAACGCTGCTGACGATAAAATAGAGGAGCCGCGGGCTTGCGACGTAAACGTTGTGAATCTAGAGAGTGAGAAGTTTAGTTATCATGGAGACGTGGACGGGTGAACAGCGCGCATTTGCTGTGAAAGCTTATTACAAAAAGGGTGAAATTTATGTGCGTGTACAACGAGCGTTTCGTTTACACTTCCATTTGCCGACCGCGCTGCATTTCCGTCTAACATGGCTATTAAGACTTGGTAAGGAACTTTGAAAGTAATGTTGTTTCTGAAGCTATTTCCTTATGGCATTTTTATAATTAAGTATTTTCTATGGGAAATAAGCCACAATTTTACTAAAAAATGAATTTATTAACGTTTCGAAGCCCAAATCGGGTTTCGTTATCAAAATACAAAATACTATTAAAATAAACAAAAATGTTGTTGCTAAGTAAAAAAATTCTTCTAATAATTTATTTAATCTGACTCATTTATATTGGCAATTCAGACGTATATTATATATTATACGATTTGGGCTTCGAAACGTTAATAAATTCATTTTTTAGTAAAATTGTGGCTTATTTCCCATAGAAAATACTTAATTTGAAAGTAGTGGTTCAACATCACAAAAAAGAGGTGGCAGTGTCAGAACTGCTCGCACACCACAGAATATTAAAGCGGTGCGAAATTCATTACACGCGAGTCGTCGCAGGGATCATCGAGGACTCGCGTGTAATGAGTTTCGCACCGCTTCAATATTCTGTGGTTTGCATGCAGTTCTGATACTGCCACCTCGTTTTTGTGATGTTGAACCACTACTTTCAAAGTTCCTAACCCAAGTCTTAATAGCCATGTTAGACGGAAATACAGCGCGGGTGGCAAATGGAAGTGTAAACGAAACGCTCGTTGTACACGCACATAAATTTCACCATTTTTGTAATAAGCTTTCACAGCAGATGCGCGTTTTCCACCCGACCACGTCTCCATGATAACTAAACTTCCCACTCTCTAGATTCACAAATTCACAACGTTTACGTCGCAAGCCCGCGACTCCTCTATTTTATCGTCAGCAGCGTTGTCAAATCGTACCGTCTCACTGAATCACCTTGTATTTGCCGTGTTCAAAGAAGACGGCATGGTGTGTATGAGGATGGGCAAGACATCCGACGTCAAGAAACAATATGCTATTCACTTCCCAATAGTAATGAAAAATTTGTTCAAGAAAAGCCTGCACTTGTGATAAAAACATCGTTTTCTGATCTTCAAGAAGCGGTACAGGTTAATGTCTTAAAGAAGGTGAAAGCCTTAGCTGAACTTAGACAATCTGATATAGTCAAACTGACGCCAGAGAGTATGGTGTCAGAAAATAAAAATGTGTCCTTTCGAAGCTTGATTCCATATCTACAGTCTCCAGAACACCAAATTTTTTATAAACAGCTGCTTCAGATTGAAGAAGATGCTTAAAAAACAAAAAAAACTCCTTAAAACATTATCTCATAAAAGCTAAAGCGATTACACCTTTCCCTAATTTGCTTCTTTAAAATATTTTTTATTTAGTTATAGGCAGTTACTTTTAGAATAAGATTTCTTAGGGTAAATTCACCATTTTACGTTAAATAATATAGGTACCGAATAAAGTTTTTGTCAGTAATGTTTTTTGAAGTTATACTTCTTTACCGGCGATATGAGAGTGAATTTTTATATGTTAAAACCTATGATCCCGGCGCATGCGCATTATAACTTTGTTTTGATTGGATGTTCAAATGACATGTCAAAAATTATTCAATATGGCGGCTGTGGCACAGCTGTACGTAGTTTGATTATTTATGGTTGTTGCGTTTTGAAATTTGTGGGAAAAGAAACAAAGTTAGTTAATAGTTATACTGCCTTTTTGTTTTCATATACCTATATTTTTGGACTTTTGGACTATTTTGGACAAGGAAAACTCATTCTAATTTGGTAACTAGTTTTTATTATAATCATATTGTAATTATACATTTGGATTAGGTTGGAATACATACATTTATTTTCTCAAGAATGGGGATTTTGGAGAGAAATCCCAAATTAGGTCAGATTTTTATTTTTAAATTATGATTTTTTGGCGTAGATTTATTTATCTAGTAGGTATGTAATGCTTTGATTTACATACTTAATTTGATTACCAACAAAAGTTCTACCAATCTTCATCTAATATATTGTTTTCTTACTGTTTTGTTATATTTTAATATTTTCTTCCACAAAATTTAAACTATATACTTTAATTATATTCAAAACAACTGTCAAACAGTAAAACGTTCAGTTACCCCATTTTTCCACATGACAAATAATGTGGAATTGGACGAGTGAGTCTAGGCTTCGATTACGAATCAAAGCGCCCCGAAATTCACGGGTTCGATTCCCGATGCAAGTTTTTATTTTTTTATGCATTTTATGATTGTAAGTATATTTGTTATATAATTTTTTTCAGAAAATGCGTATTTAAAATTTTTGCCAACAATTATTATCGTTCAGAAATAATTTTTTCTTTGTGGCATTTTTCAATGTGTTTGTGTGCGTTTTATTCTTTTATTTTTTTAAATTTTTGGTATTGTCTTAAAAATCACATAATATGTAGTAGAAGTATAACTTCTTACGTGCGTACAAAGTACACACACATTCTTTTTTTATCATTATAGCACGTTCTTTAACGGTAAAATATTGCAAAACCTCTAAATTTTAAAGAACCGCTTGGATTAACATGAAATGTGGCATACGCATAGCTAAGGTGTCATAGAAAAAAAGTGATATTGTGCCGATGTGTACTTTTGCCCTGGGGGTGAGTTTCACACCCTCTCATGTGTGAAAAAATATATGTCCAAAATAAGTTCGGAAATGGATAAACTGACTAATTCTAAGCAACTTTGGTTCTATAGAGTTTTTTCAATAAGTCAATACTTTTCGAGTTATTTCCGAGTGAATGTGTTCATTTTTCAACAATATAACTACGTTTTTAAACGGTTTTTCGCAAATAACTCAAAAAGTATTTTGTTAAAAAAACATGCTAAGCAAAAATGTAGCGTATAAAAAAGTGAAAAAAATGGTGTATATATTAGGTCTCTATACCTAGCAGAAGCAGAGGTATAGCTATTGAAAAATAGGTTCATATTTGTCAAATTCCAAATCGAATATTTTAACGTGAAATAATCAAAAAATGCACTTTTTGGGGGAAAACTCATTACAACTTTTTTAATGTGTTTAAAAAAAGCTTTACTTTTGTTTTATAAAAAAAATTCTAGCTTCAAAAGTAAACAAGTTACACTCAAAATAAAGTTGGTCCATTTATTTTTTTTAAAAAAAAAAACGGGAAAATCACCCCCTAATTAGCATCTCAAATGAACTTAACCGCTACCACTTTAGAAGTTTCTTTACTCGTGTATGTATTGTTTATATCATCTGTAAGTGTCATCGGTTCAAAGTCCTCATTTTTAAAAGGACTGTTGTTAAAACGGTTTGAACGAGTCACTAATCACGAGGGTACGCAAATTTAGAAACACCAAATCTTAACCAAATTTGTCTTACATGAAAACAAGAAAATATAAAATATTCAGAAAAGCAAAGCCGACTTTTTCTATTGTTTGAGATTTTTGGTATCTCTAACAATGTTTAAGTTATTTTGAAAAAAAAACACATTTTTCAAAATTAAAAATTTTAAAAATTTTATTTTAAATCCAATTTTTAAAAAAATGAGCACTTTGAATCGATAAAACTTACAGATCATATAAACACAACATAATCAAAGTACCTACTTTGTGAAGCGGTAACGATTAATTTCATTTAAGTTGATAATTAGGGGGTGATATTCGCGATTTTTTTTTGCCAAAACAAAAGGGACCAACTTTATTTTGAGCGTAACTTGTTTACATATAATGCTAGAAATTTTTGTTATAAAACAAAAATAAAGCTTTTTTTAAATACTTTAAAAAATGAGCTTTCCCCAAAAAGTGCTTCATTTTTTGGTTATTTCCCGTTAAAATATTCGATTTGGAACTTGACGAATATGAACTTATATATATATATATATATATATATATATATATATATATATATATATATATATATGTATATATATATATATATATATATATATATATATATATATATATAAAAAACAAGGCTGAAATATTGGGGTAGCAGCAATCTCAAAGAAAACTCTTTATAATAGTTCCAAGCTTTCGAAAATGTTTATTTTCATCATCAGGGAAAATTATTTGAGGATGTTGAGCTTAGTTGTTAAACACTGCCATATAAAACGAAATTTTCCCTGATGATGAAAATAAACATTTTCGAAAGCTTGGAACTATTATAAAGAGTTTTCTTTGAGATTGCTGCTACCCCAATATTTCAGCCTTGTTTCCTAACTGTTCAGCAAATATTATATACCTGTTAACTATATTTATATACATATACTGTTTTTTGATTGGAATGTGTCTAAAGATATTCAACCTCTCATCTTTATTGATAAGCCCAGAGAGGTTGAAGAGGGCGAAACACATTTCTAAGAACTGGTGTTTGGATCTTTGATTCTATTCGAAAAATTTTTCCCAACCCGAAATGGTGGATGTGTGAATTGTTCGTAAGGGGATTTTTCCACATTCTCTATTTCATCTGTTTGATATATATATATATATATATATATATATATATATATATATATATATATATATATATATATATATATATATATAATTAATATGAACTATTTTAAATGGGAAATAAGCCACAATTTTACCAAAAAAATGAATTTATTAACGTTTCGACGCCCAAGTCGGGTGTCGTTGTCAAAATACCAAATAATACTAAATAAACAAAAATGTTGTTGCTTAGTAAAAAATTTTTCTAATAATTTATTTAATCTGACTCATTTATATCGGCAATTCAGGCATGTATTATACATTTTAAAGTAGAATACTTTAAAATGATATTGCCAATATTGATCAGTTGCGTTCCTGGGACGACTTTACTAAAAGATAGTTCATTCGATTACATGAAATCAACCCCAACTCAAGAATATCCGCCACAAAAAATCATAGCATGTGATCTGTCTTTAAAAAGACAACAAATGCAACGATGGCAGTAAAATTCTCGCGTTAGAGATTCCATAGTAAATCACGAGTGAAAACCAGGAAAAAACCTCGTGATACTATCCCGACATCGTAAGTATTTGGGCTTACATTTAGTTTACTCTCAAAACTAATACCAAATTCTGATTTTAATGTATTGTTATATTTCTATTTGATATGAAAATTAAAAGTTGATAATTATAAACAAAATTCAATTTAATATAAAATATTTTTAATTTTCTCAACCTCGGGCATATAAATTTAGAACAACCTGTATACAACAAATTGTTATATTTAATTTTAAGAAGTGATTAGAATAAGCGTACGAAACTCGGAACAATGTGCTTAGATAAACAAAGTGAATGACGCGTACCATTATCGTTCTTCTCGGAAGGTCGATCATTAGCCTATGCTAAATAAAACTCAGTGAAATAGATGATAGTTCATTATCGTTTTTCGCGGAAGGTTTCGATCATTAGCCTATGCTAAATAAGACTCATTTGAAAGAGAGAATAGGTCATTAAAATTTGTAAATAGTTAGAAAGTATTTTAGAATGGGAATTAAATATTTTCTTTTGAAATCCATTAAGCATATTTAGAAAGATTAAAAATTGGTTTTGAGGAATATTACGAATGAGAGTTGGTGGTGGAAGATTGATTTGTGAATCTGGAAGGGATATTTAGAAAGTAGGGGAATGGATGAGAAAGTGAGATCAGAATGTTTTGAGCTGTCGAGAAGTGAAGTCGAGTAGTAGACGGTAGTGTTCGAGGAGTGAGAAAGCCGGTAGTTCCGTGAGTGTGGAGTATCTATCGTGGAACGAGAAGTAGGCCAGGTCGAGAGTAAAAGAACCTCCTTGAGCCCAGAGTGTCCCGGTAGCTGATAGCAGTTTCGAAAAAGGTAGAACACAGCATCACGACAAAAGCAGGAACGAGAGCTATTCGAGCTAGTTTTTCAAAGGAGAACATCACTGGAAGCCAGGACGAGGTTTGATCGCAGCCAAGGATAGCAGGAACGGGTTTTGTGTGAGGACATTTTCAGTTCACCAGAAAAAGGTCAGTCTCATTTGTTTGGACATGAATGTATGGGTTTTTCGTATTAAATTCCACATAAAAATTGAATAACAATCAATAATATCAGAAAAGCTTCATCAAACTTAAATAGAGTTGTTGCTAATAACTCCTAATAATTAAATGTTAATAAAAACTTTCAATTGAAAACCAAAAGGAAATAAGATTCCCATTTGTAAATGTTATGTTTAAGAATAATAAGAAATAGCAAATATTAAGCATTGATTGCCTTTTAAATAAAATAAAAAATATTTTTATTATAATTGTAACCCATATGTGTATTTTTTTTACTCTTTTCTTTTCTATCCCGATTAGGAACCATTAAGAAATATTTAGAATCCACGAAAGTAAGTAATTAATTTATAATTCGCCCTGAGATTGAAAACATATTGATATGTGATCTGGTTAATTAATTAGATTAGTATTAGTACATTGATTAAATTAAGTGACATATAAGAATATTATCTCATATCAATAATCAAGATCACATCAACTGTCGTCCAACGTGGAAAGCATTGTAAAGTATTTCTAGTGGCAAATTTGAAGGATAGAAAGAGTAAAGCCGGTATTTGAAAATTTATATGCCTGTGGTAAAAAGTGAGATACTTACATTTGATAACATAAAATTTTAGATCTCTTTAGGTACAAATTTTACATAACTGATTTAATATTTTATTTTTACGATATTTACATTTGATATATTTATTGACAATTTATAATATTTGGGTAAAAAAAAAAGTCGTATTGGTAACATACTAGTAAAATTTCATATTTGGCGGGGATAATACTTCTTGAAAACAAATGTCTGTGACAAGAAGCCAAAGCAAGGATAACAAAAAACAAAAAGAACATTCAGACCAAGAAGATATTTTAGACACGACAATCATGGCATCAGAACAGCAAGAATTATCAGGAATAGATAAATTATTACAAATGAGGCAACTCCAGTCACAAAGAATGGAACAGAAAATGGATGAAACACAACAAAAACTGGATGACAATCAAAGAGAAACAAAACAAACAATGGAGAAAAATCAGGAAGAAACATCAAAGAAAATGGATAAAGTGGATCAAAAAATGGAGGAAACACAACGAAAAATGGATGAAACACAACAAAAATTGGATCAAAAAATGGATGAAACAAAAAGAATAATGCAAGAAAATCAGAAGGAAACAAAACAAGCCATAGAAGAGAACAACAAGAAAATGGAGGAACGCATAGAAAAGTATGAAATGAAAATTCAAGATAAAATAAAGGAGTTAACGAATGGCCAGAAAAAGGAACTAGAAAATTTGGAAAATAAGTTGGAAAATGCTATTCAAGTAGACAGAGAAGAAGTGGAAAAAAGAATCACAGAAATAGAAAAACAAGTCACCGAAAACCGGACGCAACAAAATGTCGGAGAAAGAAGAGAAATGGTTATACATAGCACAGATGACGTGAAGATAAGGTTTGGCGGGGATGTAAGAAGATTACACCCAGTGCCGTTCATAAATAGCCTGAAAAAGAAAATACAGCACATCGGAAATTTCGAAACAGCAAAAGAAACTATCAGAAACCATCTCAAAAATGAAGCAAGCCTATGGTTCGATTGCAAAGAAGAAGAATTTGACAGTTGGCAACAATTTGAACAAAAATTTTTGAATTATTTCTGGGGAAAAGTCCAACAATTGGAAATTAACAAGGAATTGCAAAATGGGAAATACAATGATAGGATGGGTATATCAGAAAGGACATATGCATTACAAATTTACTATAACGCAAAACATTTACAATATAATTACTCATCGGAACAATTAGTCGAACTGATTGCAAGACATTTCGAAGAAACGCTGGAAGACCATATCACATTGCAAAACTACAAAGACATAGATAGTTTATGCCAATTCCTACAAATAAGAGAATTACGTGTAAGAGAAACAAAATCAAGAAGGTCGCGAGAAGATTACAGGCCCCGAGAAACACAGGATTACAGAGATAGAAATCAAAATAGGAGGGACTATACAAGACGAGATTTTAATCCCAGAAGGGAAAACGAAAATAGAGACAACGGAAGAGGAAATTATGAACAAAGAAATAGGCAATGGAATGAGGACAGAAATCGAGAATACCAGAATAGAAACACCACACGCTCAAATCAAGAAAACAGAAATAATGGTAGACAAAATGAACAGGGATATCAAGAAAACCGAAACAGATCCGACAGACCAAGAGAAAATAGAAGAGAAGTAAATAATACCCAGACAGATGGATATGACGGAGAGAGACACTATGACGAAAATATAAACAACGATGAGCAACCGGCGTTTTTTCACGACGGCGCTCACTAAAAACCAAAAATCAAACAGGAATCTTTTGTAACCCCAAGGAGTTTATTAAATTGGCAAGAAACAACGAAAAGAAAAATGGAGTTAATTTAAAATTTGTGGATGGATTTATCAACGAGAAACCAATTAAAATTATGATAGACACTTGATCTGAAATAACATTGGTGAACAGAAAACTAATAGAAGAAGTTAACTTAACAAATTTAATTTACAAAATACCTAGGGTAAATTTAGTGGGCGCAAACAAACGGACATTGGCAACTATAAATGAAGGCATACGAGTAATGGTACGATTGGGTAAGAAGATGTATGCACTACAATGTGTAATAATGCCAAACATGTCACATGACATGATAGTAGGAGTTGACGAATTGGCAGAAAAACATGTAGTGATAGATTTTAAAAATAATACGATGAATCTAACAGAAGAAAAAGAAGAAGAACAGGACAAGGAACAGGAGAAACAAAATACGGACGAATCAGGTAAAGAACAAACAGTGGAAATGAATTTGGCAACGAAGCAAGGACAAAGAAGAAAAGGGAGAAAAAGTCAGAAAAAGACAAAAGAAAATGAAACCTGTGGCTCCTCAAAAGAAGAGTTGAGCCCAGAAGAAGAAAATTTGAGAGTATCAGAAACAAAGGAAACCTGGGATTCCTCAAAAGAAGAGACGAGCTCAGGAGAAGAAGAAATAAAGCAAAAAAATGAAAGCGAAAAAGATATGATCGAAACAGTGGCATTTGAAGAGGAGGCATATGAAAACGAGGATGCAGAATACACGATAAAAGTATGTGAAAAATCTGAGGAAAAAGACAGAAGATTAATATGGGAAAAAGGGAAAGACAACATAATAGCCGACACTCTAACACAGGATGAGGACACTGAAAATAAGGAAACAATTACTCTACAGGTGGGACTAATTAGAGTAATACAAGAAGAAGGGGTATAAGACGTAGATTAAAGTAAGGAAATATACAGGGAGTTGGTTTTGCCTCGAGAAAATTTATTTAAAAATGCAGATAAATTTTATCGAATACAAGGCGGGGATTTGTTATATTTCTATTTGATATGAAAATTAAAAGTTGATAATTATAAACAAAATTCAATTTAATATAAAATATTTTTAATTTTCTCAAACTCGGGCATATAAATTTAGAACAACCTGTATACAACAAATTGTTATATTTAATTTTAAGAAGTGATTAGAATAAGCGTACGAAACTCGGAACAATGTGCTTAGATAAACAAAGTGAATGACGCGTACCATTATCGTTCTTCTCGGAAGGTCGATCATTAGCCTATGCTAAATAAAACTCAGTGAAATAGATGATAGTTCATTATCGTTTTTCGCGGAAGGTTTCGATCATTAGCCTATGCTAAATAAGACTCATTTGAAAGAGAGAATAGGTCATTAAAATTTGTAAATAGTTAGAAAGTATTTTAGAATGGGAATTAAATATTTTCTTTTGAAATCCATTAAGCATATTTAGAAAGATTAAAAATTGGTTTTGAGGAATATTACGAATGAGAGTTGGTGGTGGAAGATTGATTTGTGAATCTGGAAGGGATATTTAGAAAGTAGGGGAATGGATGAGAAAGTGAGATCAGAATGTTTTGAGCTGTCGAGAAGTGAAGTCGAGTAGTAGACGGTAGTGTTCGAGGAGTGAGAAAGCCGGTAGTTCCGTGAGTGTGGAGTATCTATCGTGGAACGAGAAGTAGGCCAGGTCGAGAGTAAAAGAACCTCCTTGAGCCCAGAGTGTCCCGGTAGCTGATAGCAGTTTCGAAAAAGGTAGAACACAGCATCACGACAAAAGCAGGAACGAGAGCTATTCGAGCTAGTTTTTCAAAGGAGAACATCACTGGAAGCCAGGACGAGGTTTGATCGCAGCCAAGGATAGCAGGAACGGGTTTTGTGTGAGGACATTTTCAGTTCACCAGAAAAAGGTCAGTCTCATTTGTTTGGACATGAATGTATGGGTTTTTCGTATTAAATTCCACATAAAAATTGAATAACAATCAATAATATCAGAAAAGCTTCATCAAACTTAAATAGAGTTGTTGCTAATAACTCCTAATAATTAAATGTTAATAAAAACTTTCAATTGAAAACCAAAAGGAAATAAGATTCCCATTTGTAAATGTTATGTTTAAGAATAATAAGAAATAGCAAATATTAAGCATTGATTGCCTTTTAAATAAAATAAAAAATATTTTTATTATAATTGTAACCCATATGTGTATTTTTTTACTCTTTTCTTTTCTATCCCGATTAGGAACCATTAAGAAATATTTAGAATCCACGAAAGTAAGTAATTAATTTATAATTCGCCCTGAGATTGAAAACATATTGATATGTGATCTGGTTAATTAATTAGATTAGTATTAGTACATTGATTAAATTAAGTGACATATAAGAATATTATCTCATATCAATAATCAAGATCACATCAGTATGTATGCTATTTTAAATTATAAATAATATTAATAATACATAGATATTATATAAATAAAAGAAGTTGCTTAAAATTAGTGATTTTATCCATTTCCGGACTATGTAATTTTGGACATATATTTTTGCCCCAGAGCAAAAGCACACATCGGCACAGTATCACTTTTTTCTTCGACATGTTAACTATGCGTATGCAAAATTTCATGTCAATCCAAGTTCATTAAAATTTGGAGCAAAATCCGTGAAATAATGTACTATTATACTGTTTTTTAGATAATCTTAAAACTTTTGTTGTGGCACTTTGGCTCTTTCTATTTTCCACTTTTAATTGACCTATATCTTTTGTGGCGGTAAAACACATCTTTTGTTATGAGTTTAGACAATCATAAATATACATCACTTCAAGATGCGCCTCTGAAAAACTGTGCTCGACTGAGCTTTAGCCAGATTACTATTTAATTACGCCGTATTCGAATAGCAGAAACAAATCACAATCAGCAGTGCGTGAGGTTCACTAATTTTCAAAGGATCAAAAAGTCGTCTGCTTTTGCCGAAATGATGCCTTTATTGATGCTCTACCTGTTATCTTAAACACGGATGAATTAGTTTGAAAGAAAGAAATAATAAAAGTTTGCTCATAATGCTTTAGAGGGTGTCTTAGAGATTGTCGTTAGGCCTTATAAAACTCGATGGCGTTGACCTTTTTGAGGCTCTCCTAAGTTTGTTGAGTAAGAAAGTTGGGCGACTTTGGGAAGTGTTACAATATTTATTATATAACAATAACACACTGAAAACTTTTGTTTTCAAAACTTCTACCAAAATTGATTACAAATTAATATCACTATAGTTTCGGCAGAATACTTTTCGCAAGTGATATCATTTCACTAAGCGTCGACATTTTATAGTCATAGTCTTTAACTGAATAAGTTGAGGAGTGGGGAGCTGTTTGTCTCAAATTAGTCATTCAGAATTATATCTGTATTTTTTTAATCTATTAATTTCCATGATTCTAATAAAAATAGCTTAAGGCATTTATTTTGAGCATGAGTAATTGGAATTTGGCCATTAAAAAAATGAATATGATCTATGTAGAATGTAGAATGTGAAGTGCTTAGGTAGGATCTATTTTCCCATTATTGAAAGCTAGTCGAGGAAATGAAACTGAAAAAATGGCAAAACCTCGGAATTCTTTCGTCCAGCATCGATTTGTACAAAAATTTGGGATTAGGCTCATTTCACCCTCTAGTTGTGAGCGGCCGTGGGTAACGGCATAAACGCTGGCCTCATACGCCAGTAGACGTGGGTTCGATCCCTGCCAAAGACAAACCATTTTCATTTCCAATAATGACACGAGCCGTCTCATGCCTCGGAGAGTACGTTAAGCCGTCGGTCCCCCTGGGCTAGTGTACATCGACACTAGTTACTTGAAACAGGGTTAAAGATGTAATTGGCGCTGGAACTATCCGAAAGGATCTCCCCGGCAAAAATGCCATACGATATTATTATTATTACCCTCTAGTTCATTTTCTATATTGAGCCGTTGTACGCTTTTGGTTTTTTAAGGGTGAAAACTACCCCTAAAAAACTACTTGTAAAAAATCATAAAATAACATTTTAAACTTTAATATTGTCAACATTTGGTCCTTATTATATTTCATAATGATTGTTTAATGCTTTAAGATATACTATCATAATATTTCAATCCTTAAAACCACCCTTGTTGGAGCTATATTATATAAAAAATTACTTATCATCAAAGGATAATATCGGCTTGCATCGATTTATTGTATTTCATATTCTATAACATGCTCAAGGGCGTCGATTATTTTTAGGGGTGTACACTACCCCTTATTGTCAAATATTATATAAAAACATTGTAAACTTTAATGTGGATAAAATTTGGTTTTGATTGGCTAAAAATAATTATTGTTTTATGCTTTAGGATATAATATCATAATATTTCAACCCTTAAAACCACCCTTAAGAACATTACAATTTTTATAAGTAGATAAGTAGAATTAAAAAATTACAAAAACATTTATTTACACAAAAATACGAATTTACAAATATGTAGAAGTACAAATACAAATAGTTTTTAAGTCATCTTCCAGTATACGAACCAGCTCTGTGATATTATACACGCATTGAAAATGTTCCATAAGCGGACTATTCGAATATTTCGAAAAAAAATTCATTTTATAAACATGGCTCCTTTATTTTTGGCGATAAAAAGTTTTTTTCGAAAATAATTTTGTAGAATTTTTGAAGAGCTATTAAACTGTGTAAATTAAATTACGTTAGATCCCCTAATTTTTAATTGGGGTGGGTTTAAAGGGCTCGAATAAGGGGGTGTTTTGCTCGTAAATGGAGGTTTTAAACAGCTATATCTTGCTAACTGTTTACTGTAATGAAAATATATGTACAATGTAATTTTATTCATTAAACAAGCTACAATTTAGTAGTCCATGATTTTTTTCGTATTTCCAGTATTTTCGGAGATATTTTGAAGTAAAAGGTGAAAAATATGAAATTGCAATAAATCTTTTTTCCTTTAAACTCCAATTTTCCTAAAATTAGGCCTTTTAAATAGGTCAAACTTCTTAGGTGTCAATTTTTAATTAGGAGGGTGGTTAGGGGGTTATTTTCACTGATTTTTTCGTAGAGAAAAGCAGGTACCGACCTTTTTTTGATCATAAGTCGCTTTATTTTTATGTTAGAAATTTTTTATTATTATTTTTTGAAAGGTTTAATTGTATACTTGAAAAAAGATATTTTAAGTTTTCCCTTTAGTTATTTGGCTTTAAATATTTCAAGTTATGCAGTTGACAAGAAAAGCTAACCTTTAAAATGCCGTATCTCGATTTGTATTAGTATTAAAGATATTATAGAAAAAGAATTTAGTTTGTGTTACTAAAAGATACAATTTTGTTATCTACAGTTTTTTTGATTAAATGAATATTTTTCGAGGTATTCTCAAAAAACCCTCTAAAAAAGTCGATTTTTCCGACGAAAAACTGTTACTTTCAAGCGCGAATAACTCGAAAAATATTAGTTTTACGAAGAAAATGTAAAAACATTTTTTTCTTAGAATCACTGTTTACTTCGATTTACATGGTTAAAATGTAATAAAAAATTCCCACCTCCGAGATGGGGTGGCAACCACCCCCAATGTTTTAGCGTACAGCGGCATGATATAGAAAATGATCCTTGGACTATTCCCTACCCTCTGTGAAAATTTCAAGTAAATCCATGCTGGACGAAAAAATTGCGAGCCAAAATGCTTCATTTCCTCGACTAAGCCCTTTGTGTTCTGCTATAGATTTGCGGAAAGTTCTACAATATTGATCGACGTCATTCGACGTAAGCTTTTGGGCAATTACCACATATAAGTTTGTATACTCCACTGTGTAAGTTGGGCTCAAGTGTTTGGCTCTTGTTGTTCTTAATAGGGAGTTTTTGTTGCTACGTAACGTACGCATCTCCGTATACGTAAAGCAACTAACGTGTCGTAGAGGATGAATGTTAAAATAGGTAGTTTTTGTAACTGCCTTAACGTAACGTAAAGCAAATCGTAAAGTCATTTTTAAATTCCGTTGACATTTAAAAAAATAAAACAATGTTCACACAATATACAATTAATATACAAATGTAAAAAAAGATAAATGAATGATGAAATTGTATGGTTTTAATTGCTTCTATTTAAATATAAAAATATTATTTTTCCTTAGGTTAAAATTTTTTATTTTTGTTTATACCTACTTTTTAGTTGTAAATTATTGTATACCTACATCAGAATTCCAGTAGGTATAATTTAAATAGTGTGGTAATATTTATTTGAAAATTCCACACCTGTAATTTTGAACCAATCAAAATACGTTATTTTGACAGATCACCATGGCAACGGTGGTATTTTATCGGAAATTTTTTGCTCGTGGGGTACCCAACAGTGAATTATAGTGGAAATTTTTTGACGTTTACAATAACAGAACATTTTTGACAGAGTGGTTTTTATTTGTTTACATAATTTAATTTTGATTCATTTTCTATCACTTGTAGTTACTCAAAACTTATGTAAAATTGAAGAATATACTATTTTCTATCTTGAAATGGTATTCCCATGCAACTACAATGAGTAGAAATTACGAATTTGAAAGCCTAAATAATTGCTGACAAAGCTATGGCGCGCTATTAATCTGTTCATGCAGCTTTGGATTTTCAAATGCAAATTTGGTGTGGAATTTTCTTACCGACTACCACGCGAAGTCAAATTAATATCCCGAAATTTTTTTTTGATCATGAATATTTTTAGAAAATTTCCCTCGTCTGTACCCAACAGTGAATTATAGTGGAAATTTTTTGACGTTTACAATAACAGAACATTTTTGACAGAGTGGTTTTTATTTGTTTACATAATTTAATTTTGATTCATTTTCTATCACTTGTAGTTACTCAAAACTTATGTAAAATTGAAGAATATACTATTTTCTATCTTGAAATGGTATTCCCATGCAACTACAATGAGTAGAAATTACGAATTTGAAAGCCTAAATAATTGCTGACAAAGCTATGGCGCGCTATTAATCTGTTCATGCAGCTTTGGATTTTCAAATGCAAATTTGGTGTGGAATTTTCTTACCGACTACCACGCGAAGTCAAATTAATATCCCGAAATTTTTTTTTGATCATGAATATTTTTAGAAAATTTCCCTCGTCTGCGACTCGGGAAATTTTCAAAATATTCATGATCTCAAAAAAATTTCCGGAAATAATTTGACCTCTAGTGGTATTACTAGTGAAAATTTTACTGAAACTAGGTCATTTGTTTATCTAGTTATTAATTGTGGTGATCACTGTATTTCTTAAATTAATACAAGATTTGTTTGTTTTGCTTTATTAATAGACAACTTAAAAACAATAAAATTTTAAATCTGTTATGAAGTTCCAATTTCCAATTACAAACACAGAATAATTTTACTCAAATAGACTAAACCAATAACCAATATAACCTTAAAATGTTTATAAACGGGTAGTACGCTGATGAAATGTTCATTTGGTAGGTAATCGGGCAAGATCCTCGTGTGCATTCGGTGACTTTCGGCTCGATAGCGATGCGTATGAACCTAACGTACCAGCCCGTAACCTTAGGTAATACGTATCGCGATACGGGAGTTCAACCATTAATGCGCAAGCGTATATGTCAAAAAGATGCGTTACGTTTACGTATTTGTGTGCACAAAAACTCCCTAATATATCGCCGGTCCGGAAGAAGAATGACGTAACTGCACATTTTGTCAATTCCTGTTTATTGCGTAATTAACTTCTACAATACTGTGTACAAATAATACAAAAGCGACCGAACTTTAACTATGTGCTGAGCTACTACAGGGTAGCTGCGTTGTTACTGAAATACGCAGCCTTTTATACCTTGTTTCAGATGAATAATGATGCAACTGTAAATAGGGTTGAAAATGGAGGGACTAAATTAAGATAATGAAATTCGGACCAATAGGGATGAAAATAAAAGCCGTGGCTGTAAGAATATATGGCATACTAAATATTGAAAAATAGCTTTTTTTTACAAAAAAATTTTAAGATCAAGAATGACGCAACTGTAGATACGGGTGAAAATGGGGGATTAAACTAAGATAAAGAAATTCGATCCAATAGGGATAAAAATAAAAGCCATCATTGTGAGAATAAACGCCAGACCGATGCTCCTGAACGAATACTCCTCATTTAATCTCTATTTTAAATATTTAAAAATCGTTTCTTTTAATCTCCTGACAAATTTGGCTTTTTGCACTTACGTTATTCTTATTCCGGATCGGCGATATTTGCTTAAGTTGTTGTTTGTGCTGAAGGCTGATGTTATTCCTTTCTTTTAATCTGTAATTTACTATATTTTATGTGGCTACTTTAGTTGATATTTTGCCTGTAGAAGAAGTTTTAGAAAATCAGAAGGTATTGGGTTTTTCTCTGGTGGTGGCAAGACTAATTTCAGGGCTTTATTATGCAGCTTTTGATTTGAAATTTTGTTGTTCTGTTAAAATACTGTTCGTTATTTTTTAGTTGTTCGTTGTCTATTATTTGTTCCACCTCCAGAGAAAAAATATAATACCTACTGCTCGATTACATATACAGGCAAAATATCAACTAAAATAGTTAAAGGAAAGGAATAACACCAGCTTTCAACACAAACAAGAACTTAAGCCAATCTATAAAGAACAACGAGCGCCAAAAGAAAAATCACGTACACATGGGGTTATACAAACTTACATGTGGACTGCCCAAAAGCTTACATCAGCCAAACTGATAGAACCTTTAGCAAATATATAATAGAACTTTGTTAAATTTTCTGAATACTATGTATTTCAAATTTTAAAACACAGAAAACATAGTCTGAAGCTTCGCTGTCTGTAGCCGTGTATAGCCCGACCAAAGAACACAAAACTTTACGAAAACCTCAAAAAAAATAAAGGAAGGAGGAAAATTTGGAAATAGGTAGTTGAAATTATTTATTATTATATAAGAAATAGTTTACAATCCTACATCCCCTCCATTTTATAGAAATTGAGGGGTATGCCCCTTCTCGGGGGTGAAAAATAAATATCGTTCAAAATAAGTCCGGAATTGTATAAAATGACTAATTCTAAGCAACTTTTGTTCTAGAGTTTTTTCATTATGTCAATACTTTTCGAGTTATTTGCGGGAGAATATGTTCATTTTTCAACAAAATAACCACGCTTTCAGACGGTTTTTCGCAAATAACTCAAAAAGTAAATATTTTATCGAAAAAAATGTTCTTAGGGAAAATATAGCTTATAAAGTGAAAAAAAATGCTGTACGCATGAAGTCTGTGGACCCAGTAGGAGCAGAGTTGTAGCTAACCAAAAGTAGGTTCATTAAAGTGTTTTAACAAACGTTAATTTTTAGTTTTAAAAAAACTTCTAACATTAAAAGTAAGTGAGTTATGCTCAAAATATTGTTGGTCTTGTTTATTTTTTTGGTAAAAGAATCGCGAAAATCACCCCCTAATTAGCATCCCAAATAAAATTAATCGTTACCGCTTCATAAGGTACTTTGATTATTATATGATCTGTAAGTTTCATCGGTTCAAAGTGCTTATTTTGAAAAGGATGTAGTTAAAATTTCTTGAACGAGTAACTAATCACGAGTTTATGCAAATTTTGAACAGCCATAGCCTACCCAATTTGTGTCTAACAGGAAAACAAGAAATCCAAAATATTCAGAAAAGCAAAACAATCATTTTATTACTCTTTGAGATTTTTGGCATTGCTAATAATTTTTAAGTTATTTTGAACAAAAATTGGAATTTTTTTCAAAACTAAATTTTTTTTTATTTTAAAACCAATTTTTTTTTCAAAAAGGAGCACTTTGAACCCATGACACTTATAGATCATATAAACAATACATAGGTAAAGTAACCTGTGAAGCGGTAATGATTAATTTTATTTGGATGCTAATTAGGGGGTGATTTTCGCGATTCTTTTTACCAAAAAATAAAAGGAACCAACAATATTTTGAGCGTAACTCACTTACTTTTAAAGTTTGAAGATTAAAAAAAAACAAAAATAAACCTTCTTTTAAACACTTTAAAAAAAGGTGTGATGAGTTTTCCTTGAAAAGTGCTCCTTTTTTCCTTGAAAAGTGCTCCTTTTTTGGTTATTTCACGTTGAAATATTCGATTTGAAATTTGACGAAGAAGAACTTACTTTTCATTAGCTTCATCTCTGCTTCTACTGGGTCTACAGATTTGCATACACCATTTTTTTTCACTATTTTATGAGCTATATTTTTGTTAGAAATATTTTTTCGATAAAATACTTTTGGTTAGCTACCTAATTTTGGTTAGCTACAACTCTGCTTCTACTGGGTCCCCAGACTTTATGCGTAAAGCATTTTTTTCACTTTCGCTAAGAACATTTTTTCGATAAAATACTTACTTTTTGAGTTATTTGCGAAAAACCGTCCAAAAACCTGTTTTTCTTTGTTAAAAATGAACATATTCACTCGCAAATAACTCGAAAGGTATTAACTTAGTGAATACACTCTATAGAACAAAAGTTGCTTAGAATTAGTCATTTTATCCAATTCAGGACTTATTTTGAATATATATTTTTCACCCCCGAGATATTTCTGTAAAATAGAGGGGATGTAGAATTGTTAACTTTTTCTTATATAATAATAACTACCTACTCCCAAATTTTCACCCTTCCTTTATTTTTTTTTTGGGCAGATTGTTCTTTGATTGGACTAGTACAGTACCGCCTAGTACCTATCTTTGAAGCGGAGCTTTTATAGTGACTTTGAATTAATTTTTCTCTCGAGAAAAAAGAAAAATCGTCACCACATGTGAGGTTGCTAATTTTTGTCGTAAGTTTCAAACTGTTATAAATTAAGTTAGATGAACTGACCAACAACTCAATTACAGGACAATAGGAATAGCTATTTGTATAACAAGAGAGGAAAGTGCTACTTTTCCTCCCGAGAATGAAGTTTACTGCCCGACGCGTAACGGAGGGCAGTAATTATTCAAGGGAGGAAAAGGCACTTTACTCCCATGTTATACAAATGGTTTTTCCACCTTCCTCAAATTAATAACAAGTCATTTTTCATTTTTACTTTATTTATTTATGTAACTAACCAACAACATTTATTAAAACTAAGACTAACAAGTCTGGCTATGAAAGGCTATTCAATTCTCTATTCAGTAATATCAACATTAACATAATTATTGATATAGGGTGACCAAGAAAAAAATATTTTAATTAAATTAATTGACACAAAAAGAAGAATGTATGTAATTTATTTAATTCAAAATACATTCTACTGCTGTCACAAAACAGAAAAAAATGTTTTTTGATAAATAGACATTGCTTTTCGCTTAATTTCAATGTTCAAGCTGCCACCCATCTGCCTCTTGGTAGGTTAAATATTGAATTTAAGCAACTAACAAACAATGTTTATTTATCAAATAAACATTTTTTTCTGTTTTCTGTCAGCAGTAGAATGTATTCTGAGTTATAGCTATTTGTATAACAAGGGAGGAACTTGCTACTTTTCCTCCCGAGAATGAAGTTTACTGCCCGACGCGTAGCGGAGGGCAGTAATCATTCAAGGGAGGAAAAGGCACTTTACTCACATGCTATACATATGGTTTTTCCACCTTCCTCAAATAAGAAGTCTTTTTTCATTTGTACTTAATTTATTTATGTAACTAACCAACAAAATTTATTAGAACTAAAACGTGCTAAAACTAACAAGTAGGTACAATATAACTGTCAACTGTCAAATATAAGTCAAATTATTAATGTAAACATTAGGTGCGTTCGCGGGTACAGTTGACAAATTGTCGCCGACAATTTCTAACCTCACTTAATATAAATAATACCGTTAATATATAAATATACAAGGTATATTTACTTTTAATTATTATTAGTAACTAATTATTAAATTATACTAGGTAAATTTACCTTATATATTTATCTATTAACGATATTATTTATATCATTTTAAAGTGCGCATGCGTTTTGCTGCTAATTTGTCGCCGACTAGTCGCCGACAGGCACCCGCGAACGCACTTATTGTTAAATCAAAATAACAATTTACTGTTTTTTACCATTCTGCAAAATACAGGGTGTTTTATAAATAAACGTTAAAATGTATAGATACTTACGTAATAGAAAATAGATGTTGTACAGGGCGTCAATAAGTTATATTTCATGAATGAAATACCATGACGTCACTTTTACTTTTCCTCCCTAGGGAGGAAAAGTACAACTTTGCTCCCTACAATCAGGTCCGGAAAAGTATACTTTCGGTAGAGGTAGATGGAAAAACATTTTACTTGAACATGACTGACATTATTATTTTCTATATTTTTCTTGACATTACTTTTGAAACTTCTAAACTATCGATACTGTCAATACATAGAGTATGTACAACTATAGAATAATATCTACTTTTAAGACCAAACAGTAGCGATCAACAGGTAGCAACAAACGCGTTCCAAGATTGCGGCTCTAATTTTGAATATTTTGTCGAGATATTTGGCACACATATTCGTATTATAATAAAGAATGGCGGTACAGAGCCCAATTTCAGAAATATGTTAGTATGTGGAAATTACTCTATAACTAAATAAAATATTGAAAAAAGGAGCCTGTACCGCCATTAAGAAAGACAAAAAATACACTTTCTTCAAATAAACTTTTTTGTGTATAAAAATTATTGTTTATCTACTTTATGTCATATTATGTATAAGTTTTTAGTTTGTGAAAACTGTCATTATAAATAGCAGTGCGTGAAGGGTTTAAAGTGTGCGTGAAGTAACAATGTATTTTAAATGGGATTTACTTTTTTGCACACTTTCAATGGGTTTTTTGGCACACTTTCATATAATCAAATATCTTTAACTTTCGCGTTGTCATGGTGATGACAATATGAGCAATGACTTACAACAAAACTTTTGACAGTTTTGTGGTTTGAAAGTAATTAGGATTTTTAAATGTCAAGGTTCTAAAAATTGTAGAATAGAAATGAATTCCAGTGACGAAGAGTTACAGTTTTTTTATTTGTTTATCGTAGATAAAATATTGTATGAAACTGTGCGTGAAGTACTTTTTGCGAACTTACGCCATGTATACCTAGCCCTCGCTCCGTTGTCGCTCGTGTCGCCTTTTTCAGATTGTAAATCGCTTATAACTCGAAAACTATTACCATTACTACTTTTGAGAAAAATGACAAGACAAAAATTTTGAGAAATTTTTTGTTTAAACTTGCCTAAAAATACATTTTTTGGAGCAAATAGGTAATTTTGAATTTGCTTAAAAAATTGTTTCCTATATAAAAAAATGTACAACCTGTCTGAAATTTGGAAGGAGTTTAGTGCAATTTATTCTCATTAGCAAGTTGAGATATTCATCTGTTAGCTGAGATCTAACTGTACTGATTTTTAATAGAGTTCATTTTTGAAAAAGCGGCTTTGCACACATAAGTTAAGCCAAACATAGTACACTAGTGTTGCCCAAATGAAAGACCAAGACGAGACTTAGACAGTCTTGGTCTTGGTCTTGCGCCAGTACAACTGGTCTTGGTCTTGGTCTTGGTATTGTGCTCTCGGTCTTGGTCTTAGTCTTGCAGCAAGAGTCTTGCAAGTCTCGCAGTTGCCCATTAGCCTATTGCATATCTTAGAACAACGTAACTTTTAAGCTTGAGCTTTAAGCTTTTTTAGCTTGAATATAAGCTTAAATATATGACTATAATTAAGCACTAGTCAAATTAATAAATATCTAAACAACTGGGGGTTTGAACCCACGATCTAAGTGATCACTGCCTATATTCTAACTAACTAAAGTTAGAACTACCTCTTAAAACCCACAAAATTTCATACGCATATCTCAACCGGTTTTGGAGCAATAAATAAATCGTCAGTTTGTAAGAAAAATTTCAACCTCCCCTATTTGGTAAACAAAGCATTTTTAAAGTAAACGTTTATGAAGCAAACTGTCATTAATTTTTCGTGCAGAATTACCCATTAAAGTTTGCCATATTTATTTAAAAACATTCTGTATTGATGAAAAACTTGGCTAGTTCAAAAAGTACCGAACTTTTTTATTATCCAATATAAGTGAATGAATAAAAAAACATAATGTTAAAAAAATATGAGGCTATAGTTGGGCTTTAATTTTAGTATGCTATTGCATGCTAGAATAATAAGTTAGCATAATGCTAGAATATTCCACAGAGTGAGAAAAAACACAGGTTGATTGGTACACCCGGTATACACTGACAATAATTGACCTGTCTATCAACAATATCTATTATTAATGCGATATTTATAAAGAATAAGACGAAATATTAATAAAATCACTTACATTGGACAACAGGTTTAGGAAATTTGAGACATTAAAAATGACCCGTTTTTAAGGTGGTGCGTTAATTTCTTGGAGAAGTGCATATCGTCAAAATAATATTTTGGTATTATGTTTACACAATATCCGGCATTAATTTTGTTTAGCTAGTGACCTCATAACACAGGACACAGTCAGCAGAAACAATACATAATAGTCTCACTATAATAATGTATACTGATAAGATTTCTGGTGTTTAGATTCCTAGAAAACTAATATTGAAAAAAATTATTTATGTAAATTTATATAAGTGTCAAGGTGACATATTCTTAAAAAGTTTGGATACGATATTCGATATTACTGTAGGCGTCGCAAAGCAGGAATGTTGTGTTATATGAATATGATTAGAAGACGACTATTTTCAAAACCAGGGCAATTAATTTCAGAGCAAAGAGGTCGGCTGCTGAGAAAGGATGTACTAAAAAATTTTATTTTTACATTATAATAATGACCTCTGAGTACATGTTAAATGTGTCCAGTGTTCTTTTAATGGGTATTTTGATTCGCTATGTATGTTTATGCTATTGTTCGTAATGCGCATAAGTCCAATTTTCAAAATTTTTGTTACAATTTTTTTTGTTTCTCATAGAGTATCTAAGAATATAGCCGAACTTATATACTCCCTAAAACGACCCTCCATAAAGAAGTTAAAAAAGTGCGAGAAACGACAAAAGACAATATAACGAAGAACTGTTAATAGAAGCAGAAACAGCAGCAAAAAACAACGACATGGGAACTCTATATAAAGCGACGAAAAAACTAAGCTCGCGCGGAAAAATGAATGTTGAGCATATAAAAGACAAGAACGGGAAAATGTTGAAGAATGAAAAGGAAATAGTTGAGAGATGGATCGAACATTTTAGAGAAGTATATGCCAACAGAATAATAGAACACGAAATAGAAAATGAAGAAATAAAGGAAGAACTAAGCTGAACCGAATCGGAATTCACAAAAAAAGAAGTAAGTAAAGCAATACAACAGCTGAAAAGAGGGAAAGCAGCTGGAATAGATAACATTACCACAGAACTACTGAAAGCAGATAGAGAAACATCGGAAGAAATCCTGTATGTACTAATAAACAGAATATGGCAGGAGGAGAGAATACCTGATGATTGGAAAAAAGGTATAATTGTAAAGATACCCAAGAAGGGAGATCAAACGAATTGCAACAATTGGAGAGCAATAACACTACTTTCTACAGTGAGTAAAGTCATGACAAGGATGATACTAGAAAGAATGAAAGAAACTATAGACCAGTTGTTAAGACCAAACCAAGCGGGCTTCAGGAGTAATAAAGCATGCACATATCATATTAACACATTAAGAAACATTGTAGAACAAACAATAGAATGGCAGAGCAAAATCTATATAAATTTCATTGACTTTAGACAAGCCTTTGACCGGATTAACAGAGAAAAAATGTGGGAAATACTAAAGAGATATGGAATTCCATTAAAATATATAAGAATTATCAAAATGTTCTATGAAAACTATACCGCACAAATCATGCACAATGGGAAACTCACAGAACCAATCAACATAGACAGTGGAGTCAGACAGGGGTGTATTCTATCTCCAACCATATTTTTGATCTTAATTGACTGGGTCATGAAGAAGGCAACGAAAAATAAAACAGGAATTAGATGGAATGCTTTCGGTCAGCTTGAAGATCTAGACTTTGCAGATGATATATGTCTGGTGTCCGAAAAAAGACAACATATGCAGAAAAAAAGAGAAAAGGTGACAAAAGAAGCAAGAAAAATAGGACTAGAGATTAATACAAGAAAAACCAAACTTATGAAGATAAATACGGAAAGAGAAATGGGTATATTTATTGAAGGAGAAGAAGTAGAAAATGTACAGAAGTTTTGCTATCTGGGAAGCATAATTGACGCTAGCGGTGGAATAGAAGAGGAAATTAATGGAAGGATAACTAAAGCCCAAAATGCGTTCTATATGCTGAAGAAAACATGGGAGTCCAATAAATTAACAACCAAAACCAAAATCAGGATATTTAATACAAATGTAAAGAGCATTTTGCTATATGCAGCAGAAACTTGGAAAATAGAGAAAAAGATTATACAAAAGGTTCAAACATTTGTAAATAGATGCCTTAGACGAATATTGCAAATATATTGGCCAAATCGGATAAGTAACAAGGAACTTTGGAGAAAAACTAATCAAGAGCCGATAGCCAAAACGATAAACAGACGCAAATGGAAGTTTATTGGACACACATTAAGGAAAAATGAAGATGATATAACCAAACAAGCCCTGGATTACCAACCAACTGGAAAAAGAAAACAAGGCAGACCAATGACATCCTGGAAAAGAAATATTACCAGAGAGCTAGAAGACAATGGGTTAACATGGAAAGAAGTGAAAGCCCTGGCCAGAAACAGAGATGAATGGAGGGGGACTGTAGAGGCCCTATGTTCCAAATGGAATCAAGAGGAGTAAAGTAAAGTAAAAAGTAAAACGACCCTCAGTTCTAACTGCAAGACGAAAGATTCTCGCAGGCTTAGTCTTGTTCTTGCTCAAGTCTTGCATGGTAAGTCTTGGTCTTGGTCTTGCTAAAATTAAGCGGTCTTGATCTTGGTCTTGGTCTTGCAAAAACGCAAGAACAAGACCAAGACTGCAAGACCAAGACCGAATTTGGGCAACACTATAGTACACAATTTCATGGAAAAACATTTTCAAAATTGGAAAACACTATATTCTGAATTTATTTGCGGTCCGCACAAAACTAGCCTACGGTCCAGATGCGGACCGCGGTCCGCCAATTGGTGACTCCTGCTCTACAGTACAATATGCAGTCACATTCCGTCCATTCGTCTAGGGAAAAATTCTAACGAATTCTAACGAATTAGTTCCGTGTAATCATAATATGAGTAAAGTGAGAAAATGTAAGACAGCTTATGTTTTCCTTTGGTTCAGAGATGATCCGTCCCTTACGTACGTTTCAATCTCTTCAAACCTCATTAGAGGGTCTCCCCGGACCTCATCAACTCTAGAGCTGATATAGTCCCTCTGATGAGGTCTGGAAGACTGAAACGTACGTAAGGTCTCTTTCATTGCGACAAACGGTCGTAACTACAATTTGTCGTACATTCCAGTATTTCAATACAGCAACTTTCACACATGAGACTTTCACACAGGACGACTACGACTAACTCACTAACTATCGTGGCGTTGCTCTTCGGCTGTCTTCCAATGTCACTGCAATGGACGACGGATTTAAAGATTCTTTTATAGCACAGTTTAGTGTCCATTGACATAAACGTAAATATATATTCGTGTTTTATTAATGAATATTTAAATATGTATAGATATTAATATAATGGGTATTAGTATGATAAAATTGAACCAAATAATTGCATAACCCAGACATCCAAAGAAAAAGTTTTTCTCCAACACCAAATTGTTCTATAAGGTCGGGTTTGGGGGGAGGAGAGGGGGGAGAAATCGGTAAATTCGTAGTTTTTTAAGTTTTTCGTCAATATTTCTAAAACTATGCGGTTTAGCATGAACAACCTTCTATACAAAAATATTCTACATTAAATTTGAAATAAAAAAGGTCTTATGCATAATTTTTCTAAAATGAACGGTTCCAAAGTTACGGAGGTAGTATAGTGTAATTGGTCCAAAAAACGCCTAACCCAGACATCCAAAGTAAAAGTTTTCCTCCAACACCAAATTGTTCTATATGGTCCACATATTGTTCAGTAAAAAGTTACATCATTTTGAGCGTCCGGTTTGGGGGGAAATGGGGGAGAAATTGGTAAATTATTAGTTTTTTTAAGTTTTTCGTCAATAGTTCTAAAACTATGCTTTAGCGTAAACAATGTTCTATACAAAAATGTTCTACATAAAATTTAAAACAAAAAAGGTCCAGTACATAATTGTTATAAAATCAACGGTTCCAGAGTTACGGAGGGTGAAAAGTGGAGCTTTTCGATACTTTTTATATTATTTGGACAATTGATGAGGATTTTGGGTGGCGAGGTTGACGTTTCTTCAAGGGCTTATCACTAACATACCATCGGCCACTGAAATAGCAAATTTAATTTACAAAAAAATTTCTTTCATCAGTAATAATATTATAAATTTCCCAAAAAATATAAAAAGTATCGTAAACCTCCACTTTTTCATCCTCCCTAACTCTGGAACCGTTGATTTTATAACAATTATATACTGGACCTTTTTTGTTTTCATGTAGAAAATTTGTGTATAGAACATAGTTTACGCTAAAGCATAGTTTTAGAAATATTGACGAAAAACATAAAATAACTACTAACTTACCGACTTCTCCCCCATCTCCCCCCCAAACCGGACGCTCAAATTGGTGTAACTTTTTACTGAACAATATATGGACCATATAGAACAATTTTGTGTTGGAGGAAAACTTTTGCTTTGGATGTCTGGGTTAGGCCTTTGTTTGCACCAATTATAATAAACTATCTCTGTAACTTTGGAACCGTTCATTTTAGAAGGATTATGCATAGGACCTTTTTTATTGCAAATTTAATGTAGAATATTTTTGTATAAAAGGTTGTTCATGCTGAACTGCATAGTTTTAGAAATATTGACGAAAAACGTAAACAAACTACGAATTTACTGATTTCTCCCCCCTCTCCCTCTAAACCCGACGCTCAAAATGGTGTGACTTTTTTCTGAACATTCTGTGGATCATATAGAACAATTTGGTGTTGCAGGATAACTTTCACTTTGGATGTCTGGGTTTGGGTCTAGTTATACCGTACTATATATTAAATAATCTAAAACAGTTTATTAGACGGATCTTTTAAATATTGAGAAATGAAAATTGATCCCTAAAACAATAAATTATTGTTCACTAATTAAATTGTATTTATTAACAAAATAGGTATATATATTTTTTATACAACATATTGCTACTGAATTGGGACAACAAAAATGGGACAACAATCCTTAAAGCAAGCAATTAATTTAATAAGCTGGGATTACCAAAAATGATCAGGGCGAACAAAAACAAAATTTATGTAATTTAATGTGTTGTATTTTGATAACTTGTATGAACAAAAATTTGGAAGTACACCGCAAGAAAGGCTGAAAGAAACAAATGACATTGGGGACAATTAAGAGAGATTTCAAGAGAAGAACTGGTAGAAACTATACGAAAATTAAAGGTAGGTAAAGCTCCAGGGGAGGATGAAATTGCACCAGAAATGATCAACTACTTAGGAGAGAAAGGGAAAGACTGGCTGTGGACAATATGCAAAGATGTATGGAAGGAGAAAAGAATCCCAAAAGCTTGGGAAAACAATTTATTACTACTAATATATAAGAGGGGCGAGGAAACTCTTTGTCACTGACATGCGGAACTAATCAAAAAAATTATTTTGGTCATTTCTTAAATCTCCAAAAAGTGTATGATATAAACTTACTTCTTCTCTTCTTCCATTGCTTGGATGCACCCAATGTAGGCGATTACCTCTCTGTCTTTTTTTACGGCGATAAATTAACCATAAACCCATAATTTTTTCCCGATTCATTCTACGCCCTGTGCTCTCTACGACAATAATACGACGAGGAATACTGTCGTAAAGTGTGAAAGTCCAATGAGCACGACAAACGTCGTACGATCGTTTGTCGTGACGACGTCGACCCAGTCATAAAGTATGAAAGAGGCGTAAGGGTATGATTGATCATCTCTTAGCCGAAATGAAACGTAAGCTGTCTTTCATCTTCAGTTCATTAAATGAAGAATAATTTAAATCTAAAATTCAAAATTTTTGACATTTATGTGCAGTCAGACAAAAAGACCGATACAATTTAAACAATGGTTGTTGGTGCAGTAAATGTAAGATGTATCCCATATGCATCAATACATTTTTGAAGGACTGCGTATATCAGTCAGAACTCTATTTTGTATATTGTGGCTTTGGACAGATCAAATGCCAGTTAAAATTACCGCAGAATTAATTTAAAAACCAAAATTTAGTTTATTTAAAATTTACACTCAGAAAAGTTTAGCATTTAAATAAATTGTAAAAAATCAGCGAAACATATTTGAAATTGTCAATTTTTTCCTGCAGTTCTCTTCGTCTAGCCTTTTTGGCGGTAGGCAGAATATTTCGGTGCGTCTCAAATTAAAAATGCAAATTTTTTTTATAGTTTACAGTCTTCAAATCTTCTATTAACTCCGTTAATATTGTTCGAATTTACTTTAAATTTGGTGTGAGTACTCTTGAAGTAGGTACCATACTTTAATATGGAATAAAAACCAAAAAATCGATTGTTTGAAAATACAAGACCTATGAAACACCTTAATTCTTAACACAATGGTAAAAACTTTTCAGTTATGAAGTTATTTGGAACATCTGTTTCCTGTTTCCTTTTCCTGTGTTTCTTTTGAAAATTTTTACCCTAAACAATATACCTGATTTTCTCTATATACGGTAAATTAGGTAAATTTAATCACATATTTTTCTAGTATAGTTCAGAGAAATAAGGAAAAAAAATATCCTGTTCGTGACACAACCCCTTCCAGGCCAAAACCAAATTTTTTAAGTAGTATGGATATCTATAATAATAACCTATATATTTCCTGCAACCGATTTTGATGATATACATAGTTATAAACAAGTGAAGATCAAAAAACGGTAAATTTTCGCTTTTTACGCCTATTACCAAAAAGTTAAGCATTTTAAACAAATTTGAGAGTAAGAAACTCATAAATTGTATAAAAAAATTTTAATATGGCTTTCACGGCATAAGTTTGTCCCTATTGGTTGCTTAGAAAATTGCAAAATAAATCATAAATTTTGAGTTTCTATAAATATACATAACTTATGTAAAAATTAACTTAGAACCTTCTTATTACACGAAATGATGAGACGTATGGTGCTTAAATCATACCCTAAATTTCAAAGCAATTGGTTAAATAGTTTAAAAATTATTTAATTTGTTTATCCCAAATTAATGTTTTTTTGCAACATTTTAAGTCAGAAAATGATGAAGTTACAGTAATACTTTGGATAGTTTATGAAAGAAGAAGATTTACACTATTAATTTAATTAAAAAAAATGACAAAAAATCATTCTAAATATTGCAAAATTATTTTGCAAGGACATGTGAATTAAAAAAAGGGGGGGGGGCTAACTTCGTCCCTAATTGTCCTAGGACAATATTTTTTCTTTCTAAATGTGTATAAAAATTCAGTCTTTCTAAATTTGAAAAAATAATTTTTCTACGGGTAACGGCTAAAAAGTTATTCTAATTGTTTATATAAGTAAGCAAAAAATCGACATGTTCTTGCAAAATAATTTTGCAATATTTAGAATTACTTTTTGTCATTTTTTTTAATTAAATTAATAGTGTAAATCTTCTTCTTTCATAAACTATCCAAAGTATTACTGTAACTTCATCATTTTCTGACTTAAAATGTTGCAAAAAACATTAATTTGGGATAAACAAATTAAATAACTTTTAAACTATTTGACCAATTGCTTTGAAATTTAAAATATAATTTAAGCCCAGGAAGTCTCAGCATTCCATATAATAAGAAGGCTCTAACTTAATTTTTACATAAGTTATGAACATTTATAAAATCTCAAAATGTATGATTAATTTGCAATTTTCTACGTAAAAAATAAGGATAGACATATTCAGCGAACGCCATATTAAAGATTTTGATATGATTTATGAGTTTCTTATTATTAAATTTGTTTAGAATGCTTCACTTTTTAGTAATAGACGAAGAAAGCGAAAATGTACCGTTTTTTATCTTCATTTGTTTATAACTATCTATATCATCAAAATTGGCTACAGGGAACATATAGGAATATAGGTTATTATTATAGATGTCCATACTACTCAAAAAATTTGGTTTCGGCCTGGAGGGGGATGTGTCACGAGCAAAATCTTATTGCTCTGGACTAGTATGATTTGTGTTTCCATTATAGTAAATAAAATAGAACTTTCTAATTTTATCAAAGCTTTAAACATTTTTAAACTTTTTTTCTATTTTAAAAACACAAAATTAAAAAAAAAATTGTCGTATTACTAAGGAGTGTAGACTATACTTTTTTCTGTATCTTTTTGCTCTTACTCTTTTTCCTATTTATCTCGTCTATATTATTTACTTTTAATTCCAGTTCTCTGCTGCCACAATTATGATGAAAACCGAAAATTCTATTCAATTTTCGTTAAATTAACCCGAATTATTGGGTGTAGTTCCTATGAGATCTTTGAAGGTGGTCCGTGCTCCATGGCATTGTATTTGATAATCGAACGATGTCAGAATCAACTGTTGAGGTATCAAGTTGTTACTTGACTTTTGAACTGTAAGTTTATTTTGTTCGTTATAACTCTGTAGCGTATCTGTCAGGTCAGCTTCAGATTCACAAAGTCTCCACGTTTTTAGGGTTTAGAACAGGGTTAGAATAGGGTTAAGAAAAAATGACCAAAGGTTTGTACCGGGACAAAAAAATATGTAGCGTGATGCATTAGTTAATACAAAATGAATTCTTTTGCCCCCTCTTCACATAAAGTGAGGATTGATGAAGCAGTTTGTCAAAGTTTTAGATAAACAAAGTGACTGCTTTAATTACCTCTGCGACAAATTTTCTGCACTTTCTGAAGCTAAGGCATTGTACATATGCGAGCGCTTTCGCCGCCTTTCACCTGATAATACTTAACGCCGCGTTAAAGCGCTGAAAAAGCGCCTGAATGTATACAAAGCCTAAACTTACAGAAGGAATTTTACCAGGACCCAGGAAAAATGTGAAGCATGGGGTTCTTTCGTGAAAGTCATAGACGGGTTCCTTAGAAAAAACAAGACAATATACTGCAAAGAAATTGTAGCCGACATGGTCGAAAATTATAAAAAACTGGGATGCAATGTGAGCATCAAACTTCATTTTCTGGATTCCCACGTTGCCTATTTTCCTAAAACTGTACTAAATTCTTAGAGCTGTCAGCGAGGAGCAGGGGAAAGAAACTATCAAGACATAAAGGAGATGGAGAGTCGTTACTAAAGAAGATTGAATATTAGAATGATGGCTGATTACTGCTAGATCTTGAAGAGGAACTTGCTCGCAAAGATCAACAAAAAGAAAACTAAATTTTTTAGTGTAATTTTCTATTAATGCAGCCAGACCCGGATTAAGAATCTTAAGGCCCCTAGGGAAACCCAAGTTATAAGGCACCTTAAGAAACTTA
The DNA here is from genome assembly GCF_917563875.1 of Diabrotica virgifera virgifera. NCBI lineage: Eukaryota > Metazoa > Arthropoda > Insecta > Coleoptera > Chrysomelidae > Diabrotica > Diabrotica virgifera. Next base: position 197,204,508 of record NC_065445.1, on the reverse strand, counting down.
CACATGCTTTCTCCGTTTTTATTCAATAATTTTCATTTTGGATTATGCCCGTTCGCCTGTTGCGAAATAACAAAAAATGACTGTGAAGCAGGAATAAATTGTTTTCCCTGCAAGTCTTGAGGCTGGGCTAGAAAATATTTGAACTGCTCTAAGTTCATCTTCAAGTTCAGATTCATTATCATCAAGATAGTTTTCATGTAGTTTTGAAGCACACTCATTTATTTGAGTATGTTAATTTTGAAAAAACACACAAGAGACCAAATACAAACTGAGTATTGACCCGTACACCGTCAACGACTCAGCTCACTAATTAGATTATCGAACTTTGGTTGATACGTTTCAACCTTTAACTTTTGTCCACCCTGTTGAAAACCTTCATTGGAATTAGCATCATCAAAATGTAGTTTTCTTGCTCGTTTTAGTTTACTCACGTCGGAGTATTCAGAGTATTGTAGATCGCAGGTCTTCTGCTCGTAGTAAGCAAAATTATGTCTTTGGAATTTTAAGAACCAATAAAGTGAATTTAGAAGTTGAACTGCAGTTTAAAGTTCAATCTCTTCACTCTGTAATGATTTACTGACGGCGTTGATGCGTTCTAAAATTGTTGCCCAAAACTTATTAATTATATATGTTTCTTTTTTTTTGACATTTCTTTCAACAAACACAAAGCCTTATGAACTGTTTCAGCTTTCTGATTAGTGTCTTCAGCAAAAGTATGAAGAGCAGATTTGAAAGCGTTGCAACCTTAAGATCAAGGTATTGTTGCATGTATCCTTGCAGTCCATCTTGTGCTGCTTGTTCTTCTAAAGGCGGAAATACATATCCGCGCCGCGAACTCCGCGCCGTGTGAGCGCCGAGCGTTCGTGGCGCGGTTAATGTTCGTTAAAATTTTTCATTTTGACGAACCTTCCGCGATCCAGAGGAAACTTACGAACATTTAGTAATTGTAGATAATTAGTATTAAATGTGGGTGCCTACATTGGATCCGTTTTTCTCCGATCAGATCAGATCCGATATCGGCCGACGTCGGCAGTAGCTTCTCCTATTCTCATCGAGAAGTGTTTTGTTTCATTCCGATTGGTTGCAAGTTGAGTTGCAAGTTGGTTGCAAGTTGGTTGCAAATTGGTTGCAAGTTGGTTGCAAATTGGTTGCAAGTTGGTTGCAAATTGGCTGCAAATTGGTTGCAAGTTGGTTGCAAATTGGTTGCAAGATGGTTGCAAGTTGGTTACAAGTTGGGGGTTGCAAACTAACATGTTTAAATATATTCAATGTCATCATCTCATTTTCACTTTCCACAGTAAACATCAATAAGTTTGATATTTCCTTCCTAACACTCCATTACTAACAAATATTCAACTCAGGCGCCCCAAAACCAACAAACCACTCGCAAACCCGTCCAAATACGTACTGCGAACCATCAAAGCATTTGTTGAAAAGCCGACAGAAGTTAGATCGTGGTGCGCCGTGTGCGAGCCGTTTGTGTGCCACTTGAAAACACGTACTAATCTAACAAATATGCTGCGCGCGAGCGGCTCGCACACCGAGCAGAGCGCATATGTATACCCGCCTTAAGGACTAGATCGTGGCGAATGAGATCGCTTAGTGGAGTTTCACTAAGGCATTTGATCATAACTTCCCATCGGTGGGTAGAGGCTGAAAAAAAGTTGTATTACACACGGACTGAACGAATCCAAAATACGATATTCCATTTAAGGGAGAATACGTTAGCCAAACTCTTTTAATTTTTGCTCCAGTGATACTTATATTTCCGAAAAACCATAACTTATGTAAAAATCTTATAACGCCTTCAATATTTCTTTTTGATGTTGAAAAAATTCCATCAAGATTTTTACATTCTGAAGACCTTTTTCAACCCAAAATTTCCGTACTTTTTCAGTTATTGTATTCCGTAATCCTGTCGTTTTCCGAATTTAGGACCCAATTTATCTTTAACTTCACTTTCTAACTTAGTTTCGGTTTCTGGTTCTTTAACTTCTTGAACTGGAATACAACTGTCGTTACATGTTTTTTCATCTACTTCTGTTACGGAAGCTACGTTTCCCTCAGTTATTTCTATTTTATCATGTGCATTTTTATTGGTTGCAGCTTCGCTAGCTATGGATTTTCATGTGAAAGTGAGTTTAAACAAATTTTGGTTCTTTTTTCGATTTTGCTTAAGGATCTGTTCTTTCTCCTGCTTTTTCTTCCGTTTCTGCTTCACTCTCGAACCTTTTTTCTTATTTTCATCTGTAGTATTTTTCCTTCTAACAAAGGGCATTCATTAGCGATTTTTTCTCACAACATAGACTTTCTATGTGAACAAAAGCATGCATTGTAATGTAATTCCATACATCCCCCATCACTTTTATGGTATTGCGAGATATTTGAATTTTTCAACATTATAGTTTTTATTTAATTCTAATTTTGGGTCCTGCCAGGCCCCCCTTGGGGCCGAGGCCCCTAAGCAGCTGCCTACTTTGCCTATTGGTTAATCCGGCATTGATGCAGCTTCATTAAATATTTTGTCAGTATTTTTGTCAGTTTCTATGAAACATCTCAAACACACTCTTCCTAAAAACCTGACGTGCTGGCTAAAAAAAACTAAGCACTTTGTGTTCAACACATCCCATTTACTATAGGACACAAACTTAAAAGACTTTTTTATGAAAAAAAATGTGTGGTGGTTGTCTCATTAATTCATTTTTGATTACATTGTAGCAATACTCTCTAAATACCTACAACATCGTGAATTTTTTTTTGTTTTTGTTTGTTTACTTCGCAATCAGTCAAATAGCAACCATAAACACATTATTTGTTGAAAAGTATTTTTTTACTAAGCAACAACATTTTTGTTTAATTTAGTAGTATGTATTTTGTATTTGACAACGACACCCGACTTGGACGTCGAAACGTTAATAAAATTATTTTTTTCAGTTTAATTGTGGCTGGTTTCTCATCTAAATAGTTAATTATAAAAATTCCACAAGCAAATAGCTTCAGAGCAACATTATTTTTTATGTTGTTCTTTTGTGTTAATATATTATTGTTTATATCCCAACAAGTTTAATTATTTACTAATACCTAAATCACTTAAATATTTTTCCACAGCAGTAGGTATATAAAATCAAAGTCAATAGCCGTTAGCATTTATGCATGTATATTAATTACTAAAACAGCTAGCTGGATTCAACACTCTGGTGTCCAAATCTGCTAGTATTTGTAACTGTACTGTTTTTCCAAACCCTAACTGATTTTAACACCCTAGTGTCAACACACGCTAGCGTCTGTAAACGTACTGTTTTTCCAAACCCTAACTGATTTCAACACCGTGGTGTCAACACGCGCTAGCATGTGTAAATGTACTGTTTTTCCAAACCCTAACTGATTTCAACACCCTGGTGTCTACATACGCAAGCATCTGTAAATATGCCCCCCGCATACAAGAGCACGAGGCAGACCAAAACAAGATGGAAACAGCAAGTCGAAAACGACTTAAGAGTTATGGGAATTCGAAACTGGAAAAAAAAAACTAAGAACCGAAATGAGTGGAGAAAGGTAGTGACAGAAACGAAGACACACCAGAAGCTTTGAGGAGACAGATTAGAAGAAAAGTGGACTGATCCCCCATGTCTTAACGGATCATTAAAGTGAAAAGCGGCTATAACTTCCACGGGAGTGTACAGCTTATATACATATACATACTCGCATTTTTACGGCGTTTGGCGGTTTTTTATTCTTGTATTTACTCTACATGAATATTACAATTACATTTATAATGAGTGTTTCTTAACTTAAGAATGGTAAATTTAATGGTAATGTTTGCTTAAGGCGTCTAAATTGTTGACCATTGTCCAATAAATAAATATCGTTAATAAATAAAAACAAATCTGAATACCAGAACGAAAAACTAATATGACAAGGAAGAATAATAGTGGCTCGGATTTGATTGCTGGCATTTTTCTGTTGTTAGAAGTCGCACATAGCTAATAATAGAAAAATTGGGTCTGGGTAAAGGTCGGCGTTCAGTATCGTATCATCCGAATCCAGTTTTCATGATAATTGGCTATTATATTAGAAAATTGAGCGACTGCACCGGCAGACAAAGGCAGGATCGAGCGGTAGCTTGAATCATAAATAAATATCTTGACCTACTCCAACAAACTATTACTACTGACCAGAGGCGTTTCGAACAACATTTTTTCCTGCGAATAAAATTATTGGTGAAGGTATGTAGAATGACTGAATTATGATTCGTTTTTAAAATATAGACTTCCATTAATTATATTTATTTTTTATTTGTACATTTGTACTGTGCAAAACGTTTTAATAGGGCTTACCGAGTGGTCTGGTTATTAATGGATTCGATCCCTGCGATTAAAAAAAATGAGATTTTGCCCTACTTTAAAATGAAATTTTCTACACTGCGCGTCATAGAAAACGGGCACCCTAAAAATGGGTCATTTTTGATGTCGCGTATCTCCTAAATCTGTTGTGCGATTTAAGTGATTTTTTGAACATATTATAGCCTTATTCTTTTCAATATCCCTCTAATAATATTTTTGCTAAACAGGTAAATTTTCATTGTATACTGGGTGTACGAATCAAACTGTGTTTTTTTCTCAAAGTTCGCAACACCCTGTGGAATATTCTAGCTTTTATAAAATACTAAAATGAAAACCAAATTATAGCCTCAGGTTTTCTTAACATTATGTTTTTTGATTCATTCGCTTATGATGGATAATACAAAAGTTATGTACTTTAACATCTAAGCATGCTCTTTATCAGTACAGGGTGTTTCTAAAGAAGTACGACAAACTTTAATAATGACAGTTTGTTTTATAATCGTATGTCCGCATGTGCTTCGTTTCCGTGATACGAGATGTTAAATTTTTTCTTATAAACTGACGATTTATTTATTCCTTTAAAACCAGTGGAGATATGCAAATGGAATTTGGAGAGTTTTAAGACGTAGTTATTGCACATTTTTAACATACCTTTAAGAAATTTTATATTCACCATTGGCGTGCACACGGGTAATATGATCAGTCCTATTACCCGTATGCGCGCCAATGGTGAATATAAAATTTGTAGTTGCATGCCAGAACATGCGCAATAACTATCTCTTAAAACCTACCATATTTCATTTGCATACCTCAACCGGTTTTAATGCAATAAATAAATCGTCAGTTTGTAAAAAAATTTTTAACATCCCGTATCTCGGAAACCAAGCACTTGCGGACATATGTTTATAGAGCAAAAGGTGATTAATTTTTCCTGCCGAATTACCCCTTAAAGTTTGTCGCACTTATTTAGAAACACCCTGTACTGATGAAGAACATGGCTAGTTGTTAAAGTACCTAAGTTTTGTATTATACAACCTAAGCGAATGATTCAAAAAAGAGAATGTTGAGAAAACCTGAGGCTATAGTTGGGATTTAATTTCAGTATTTTATAAATGCTAGAATATTCCACAGGGTGTTGCGAAATTTGAGAAAAGAACACAGTTTGATTCGTACACCCGGTATACAATGAAAATTCACCTGTTTAGCAAAATATTATTACAGTGATATTGACAAAAAATAAGGCTATAACATATTCAAAAAATCACTTAAATCGGACAACAGGTTTAGGAGATACGTGGCATCAAAAATGACCCATTTTTTAGGGTGCCCGTTTTCTATGACGCGCAGTTTATATTCAAAAATATTTATAAACAAAAAATAGCAAAAAATGGAAATTAAAGTTTTTTTGTGCAAAATTTATTATTAAATTAATATTGTTAATTAACATAATCACCCAAATTGGTTATAATTAATTTTGGGTGATTTTAAACAAAAAAAGTCTCTTGTGTAGCCATGTAAATTATGTAAATTATTAGTGCTCAGGTTGACAAGTGCCTAAATTGAAGCTAATACATTGAATTTCACGATTCTAACGAGTAATCGGGGTTTATTTCAATATAATATATCATTGTTTTTTACGGTGCGTCTCTGTCGCACGTATAGGTACATATTATACGTACTTATGAGAAAAATTCACAACAAATACTTGACATTTATTAAAATTTTATAATATATTATTAACATAGTTTTTTTAAATAATTTATTTGTTTATTCAATTAATTATTGCCAATATGCTAATTAAATACGTCAATCATATAGTGCGATACGCACCCTATAGTGCGACCCGCTGCCGCGGCATCTTAAGGGTCGGGTGCACGCACATAATTAACAATTAAAAACAACTTGAATATTTAAACTTCAATTTAGGCACTGGACAACCTCAGAAATAATAATTTTCACATGAGTTTTCAAGCTTCAAAAATGCTTATTTTCTCAGTTTTCAAATTTTAACTCGCTTAAAACATAAAATATATCAACCTTTGAGAAAAATGACAAATTTTTTCTTGTTTAATATTATGGCCCAAAAATGCTAAAAAAATATTTTCGGGGTAGGGGGATGTTTTAAATTTGTTAAAAAAATTGTTAAACAATTTCTGCCCAAAAATTTCGTCCGGTACCCTTCTGATTTGTTTATAGGGGATATGTTTTAACAAGAATCCTCAAAGAAACCGAATTAGAACAATCAGAAACAGGTAGCATTAACTCCGGACCCCGGAAGTGTCATAGGTTTTCGAAACGTACCTCGGGAAATGTAATTGGTGACCCCTGCTGTAAAGAATAAAAGAGCTCAAAGCTGACCAGTGCCGTGCGCCGATTGCAATATTGGTGAGCCAATTACAATTACTACAACAATTGCTAACAATTTAACCAATATTGGCCCACCACACAGGGCCGGATTTAAGGGGTGGCAGGCTGGGCAGCTACCCGGGGCCCCCACATTCCCGGGGCCCCCACAAAGCCTCAAACGCAAAAAATATTAGCAAATTATTCACATAGAATTATTTTTGTTTTATACAAACACTTGTGCCGTCGACTCTTTAAATTTAGTTGCAAAAGCTGCAGCTGAGTGTTGTTCTGCTGCTACAGCATTATCTGATTTCTTAGAAGAACTATATGTATTTTCACTTCCTCTATACAGGGTGTCCCAGACTAATTTACCCACGCTATATCTCTTAAACGAATAGAGATTTTCGAATGGGACAAAAGGTGATATATTCTACTTGTAATACACTTTATTATGGCGTACAAAAAATCATCCCCTAAATAATCATCCCTTAGTTACAACCCCTAATTTTAATTTTTTTAATAGCACCCTGTATATTTTTTTTATAGTTTTGGATGTGGTCTTTTATCGTCTATTCAACACATTTTTTGAAAATAAAATCGGTTCGTAAATAACCTAGAAACTATCAGTTTATTTTTGTTAAATTGTGTGTCCCAGACTAATTTTTCCAGGCTATATTTCTTAAACGAATAGAGATTTTCGAATGGCACAAAAACTTATCTATTCCATTTGTAATACACTTTCATATGGCGTAGAAAAAATTTATCCCCTAAATATTCATCCCTAACTTACCGGGTACTATTTAAAAAAAAATAAAGTTAGGGGTTGTAACTAAGAGATGAATATTTAGGGGATATTTTTTTTCTACGCCATATTAAAGTGTATTACAAATGTAATAGATCAGTTTTTGTCCCATTCGAAAATCTCTATTCGTTTATGAAATATAGCCTTGATAATTTAGTCTGGGACACATAATTAACAAAACTAAACTGATATTTTCTTGGTTATTTACAAACCGATTTTATTTTCAAAAAATGTGTTGAATAGACGATAGAAGACCACATCCAAAACTATAAAAAAATATACAGGGTGCTATTAAAAAAATTAAAGTTAGGGGTTGTAACTAAGAGATGATTATTTAGGGGATGATTTTTTTGTACGCCATATTAAAGTGTATTACAAGTAGAATATACCACCTTTTGTCCCATTCGAAAATCTATATTGGTTTAAGAGATATAGCGTGGGTAAGTTAGTCTGGGACACCCTGTATATAGATACAACTTGTTAATCAAATGTTTAAAAGCTGCATCTTTAAGCGACAGCAACGCAGACCGTGGCAAACATATTATTGTTCCTAAAAGAGTAAATACTACTATATGGTTATCCAGAAGTGATACCGCAAAAGCACTAGTTAAAGATTATAATCAGACTAAAGTAGACTTATCCAAAATTTCAGAAGCAACAATTTAAAACTCGTAACGATTCAAATTGTTTGTATAATCGAATGTGCTTATTGTAAAGAGGAATATTTGCAATATTTTGGAATGTATTCTTAGAGAAAACAAACAGTCCAAGTCCTTAATTCAGAAGTGGCAGCACTTAGATCACTTAAAGAATTTATATAGCCAAGTCGTGAAAATTTCAAAATTTATGAGACGCGAGGCGCGATTGTAAGCGGAAGCCAAGACTATTCGACATATAGAAAATGACTACGGAATATTCGACTGACTCCACTGGATTATGGAACATCTCAAGAGACTGAAATGACAACATCAGAGAAATTTAGGACTCAAAATTTTATTGCTATTATAGATCACCTCATTACCTCTTTAAGTCAGAGGCTTTCTGCATATAAATGCATTCATTCCAATTTTGGATTTTTACATAATTTAGATATATTTTGGTCATGCATATATGTACAATATTTTGACCATATTACGCGACACCCAGAGAGATATGATATACTTCATTTAATAATAAAAGGCAAGGTAGATGGAAGATGTTAGCCGAACCTGAAATACCAGGGCCCACACTAGCTGAAGTAAAGTCCGCAATTTCGTCCCTAAAAAACCATAAAGCCCCAGGCCCAGACGGCATACAGGCGGAACTACTAAAAAAAGGGGGAGACAAACTACATCTTGAGATATATCATCTTATAAGAGAAGTCTGGGAAAGAGAAGAAATACCGAAACACTGGCATGAAAGCCATATTATACCTATTCACAAGAAGGGAGACAAACAAATATGTCGGAACTATAGAGGAATATCGTTAATTAATACAACATACAAGATTATATCCATAATACTGTTTAGAAGATTAACTCCATACGCAGAGGAAATAATAGGCAACTACCAAAGCGGATTCAGACCGGGAAGGTCGACTATAGACCAGATCTTCGTCCTACGCCAGGTGTTGGAAAAAAACTGGGAATTCAACCGCGATGTACACCAAATCTTCGTGGACTTCAAACAAGCTTACGATTCTGTTAGCAGAGAAGCATTGTGGGAGACTATGGTAGAAATGGGAGTACCTGGAAAACTAGTACGATTAGCAAAGGTGAGTACGGAGAACGCTTCCGCACGAATCAGAGTTGGCAGCAACACGTCGGAGGAATTCCTCATTGACACTGGACTTAGACAAGGAGATCCTCTCGCCCCCCTGCTGTTTAACTTCGCACTGGAACATGCAGTAAGGAAAGCTCAGCCACAACTGACAAACGGATTTGCCGCCCAAGGATCAAAAATACTATTAGCCTTTGCGGATGACGTGGACACAATTGCACAATCCACCAGAGATGCAAAAGAAGTTTTCACCCTATTCGAGAACGGAGCCAAGGAAGTTGGTCTTAAGGTCAACGAGGACAAGACCAAGTACATGGTGGTTACGAAGAACCCAAGACCAAGGGTTAGACAAAACGTAACAATTAATGAATACAATTTTGAAGTCGTCAAAGAATTTAAGTACTTGGGAGTGATCACAACATCTGAAAATAACTATGAAAAGGACGTAGCAGCCAGGATTATTGCAGGAAACAGGGCGTATTACTCGTTAAGGACCCTACTTAAATCAAACATACTCTCAAGACCAGCAAAAATAAGAGTATATAAGACAATAATTCGTCCCACAATAACCTATGGAAGCGAAACCTGGACTCTGAATCAGCGGGAAACAACAAAATTATTGGCACTTGAAAGAAAGATACTGCGGACTATCTATGGGCCTTGCAGAGAAGAGACAACAGGAGAATGGAGAAGAAGACACAATGATGAACTCCAGACAATATACGGAGATGAAAATATAGTACGCTACATTAAATCAAACAGAATACGATGGGCGGGTCACGTACTAAGATCAAGTGACGAAAGACTTCTAAACGCCACATTCTGGGAAAGGCCCGATGGAAAAAGGTCAGTTGGTCGCCCAAGAAAGAGATGGAAGGACGCAGTAGCCAGCGATCTACGCAAAATGGGAGTACTGACAGCTTTAGGACTACCTACCTACCTAAAGCTGGGAGCTTTAGGTACTGACATCTGTAGCAATGATTTAGATGAAATCCTAGGTGTCGAACTAATACAATTTGTACAATTTTTCAAAGAGGATTTCTAGAAGAAAAGAATGTGAATGCTGCGTTTCTAAATGTTGAGGTGATACTTTATATTTCTGATACCAATTAACTGTAGTGGGAAGAGGTAATTCTCAAAACTTAAGTTAATTAAAAATTGTCTTCGGTCTATGATGGGTCAAGAGCGTTTGAATCATCTCTCTATAATGAGCATTGAACACGATGTCTTAAAGCAGCAATAAGGCATGTCCGACATAGTCAAGGCATGTTCAAGTAGAAAATCTCGAAAAGTATCCGGACTTCAACCCTACATCCTATTATGTTTATTTTTAATATTTTACTGTAACAAATTTTAATTTTAAATTTTACTGTATTTAAAAATATAGATATTTATAAAAATAGATCAACATTTTTTTAATGGTATGACGTAGGGCCCTCACAACAAATCTGCCCAGGGGCCTCCACTGCCTTAAATCCGACTCTGCCACCACACCAATTCAGGGTTAAACTCAGAACACAGTAAAAATTTCGATACCCTCGAGACGGTATGCCTTTTCTATTGACTTCCCCCAGATATTTCTATCGAAAAATAGCTCCCAGAATTTTTTGATTTCTCAGGTGCTTTTTCGGCTTCGTTTCCTAGGATAAAATCGACTTTATTTAATTACTCTTACTTAATTTAGTATTTAAACCCGCAACTCTAAGATATAGTGAATAATTCATTTCATTGACTGCTTGTTAAATGTAGCAGAATACTCAAGTTTTGTTTTGTGCTCATCGTTTAGTAAACGTCCGACACTGACTACCACTCGAAAAATAAGTGCGGCTTCTGCTCTTAATTGATAGATAAATATAGCTCATAAATTTAGGTTGCATCTGACATGGACACACTCGAATAAATCTCTCGTGCAATCGTCCTATGCTTCTAGTCGTGAAGGCACCCAACTAATATCACTGAATAATAATATAAGTATGTACAAACAAGAATATAGGTCATGTTTATTGCAATTTTCTCGTCTGTCCTCCAAAGTCGTCTTCTTGTAATATGATTTAAAACGAGGAGGGCGGCTATTTTGGATTTATTGCTTTTCAGACGATTGATGATAATAAAATAAGAACACTTACAGATTTCGACATTGTGTACAGTGTTAGTAATGATTACAATTATGTACATTAAAAAATCCAAAAGTAGCGTCATTAAAGATCTTGTAACTTGTAAATTATTGTGTGTGTGTTTTTTTTAATTTGGTAATTTCGAAATCGTAATATACTGTAATTAATTAAAGCGTGTGATTTGTTCTTTTGTTTTGCAACTGTCATATTGCCTTTTTGCGTTGTTTTTGTTTTCTTCAAACCAGTGTAGCAAAAGCACGAATCTTCTTCTTCATGTACCTTGCCCAGAACGTTGGTTACCATCATAGCAATCTTAGTTTTATTCACTGCCACCCTAAATAGCATGCTTGTATCAATAACATATGAAGCTCGCAAGTTCTTAACAATGAGGTCTTTCTTTGTCCTTGACTGCGTGTAGGCCAAAGTAATAAGGATTTTCTCGGGACACTCAAAGATCCAGGTAGCTGACTACTTTTTTTAGTTATTGTAGACCTATAGGAAGAAAACCTACCTGTTTCCTGGATAGAGTTCGCCCCATTTTTTTAATTATTAACAATTTACTGCAAAAATCGCGATTTTTTCGATTTTGTGTTCAAATCGCGATTCAAAAGCTAATAGGTTTGGATCCCGCGTACCAAAAAAAGTTGATTAATAGCAAGCTGAAAATTTGTTAATAGCTTAAGGGTGTTTGTCGGACAAACTATGATATATTGGAACACTGGAGCAGGGGAAGTTTTAATTGTGGAACAGGTTAAAAATTTGGAACATCAGAATACGAAAACGTCAAATGTATTTTGTCCGACAGAACTTCCAATTGATTTGTTACCCTTTCATTAAACTCTCATGCAAAAATCAGACTGCTATTACTAATCAATATGATTCCTGTCATTTGACATGTTCTTCGTGTTCCACTCATTAAAATGCCCAGTTGGTGATAAACACCAGCCTGATTTTTGCATGAGAGTTTAATGAAAGGGCAACAAATCAATTGAAAGTTCTGTCCGACAAAATATATCTGACGTTTTCGTAGTCTGACGTTCTAAATTTTAAATCTGTTCCACCATTAAAACTTCCCCGGTTCCAGTGTTCCCATTGCGTATATAGTTTCCTGTTTATTATTACTTGTTTTTTGGAATTCACCTTTCTGGTGAACCATTTGCTCAATATATTGTTTTTTTGGTTTATTTAATGATTTCTATTTATCTACTCCTAAGTTTCCTGATAAGAGATTACCTCTGAATATTTGCTAACATAACCAATCACTATGTTATCTTCGACCAGGAAAAAGATCACGTAGAATAAGTTTTGTAGGTAAGTAGGTGGACGACTGTCACCGAATATATTTATTATTGCTGTATGTAGTGTGTTGGCAACATTTATTTTTTAGTAATTAATTTATCTTTTCTTGTATTTGGTCTCAGAACCTAATTATCTTTCCTTGTCTGTTTCCGTTTCTAAGGTTTCTTAATTTTCCCCTTATAACTCCAAAAAGTTAAGTGGCGCCCTGTATCTCTTTTTTTTCTATGGTAATTTTACCTACCTCTCTTTTTTTCTGTTTCCCTCTCTGCTCTAAGCTACCTTCTCTTGTCTTATCTTTACCGATTTCTTCTATTGGCCCCATTCCACGTTCCAAAAGCTAGTTTCGAACCCACGACTCGATCTCAACCAACCATCTGGCTGCCGTTCGCAGTGTCTCCATTGGTGACCTTTCTAGCACCATCCAAAAATGGTTTCGGAGTTACGGGTCTGTCTATTTCGCTGCTGTGTTCTCGGTGTTACTTTATGGTGTCGTTGAGTGGAAAAGGCTCGAAACTCCACAATACTAGAACGTCTGAGCAAGACTACTGAGATTATAAAATTCATCAAAAAGAGAACGTTGGAGTACTTTGGTCATATAATGAAAGTCCCAAATATAGGTTATTACAAAATATTATCCAAAGGAAAATAGCAAGGCACACTACTCCAGGGGAATAAGCTGGAAATTGACCATGTTCGGGACACTCAAAGATCCAGGTGGCTGAGTACTTTTTTAGTTATTGTACACCAATAGGAAGAAAACCTACCTGTTTCCTGCCTAGAATTCGCGTCCGTTTTCTAATTATTAACAATTTAGTGCAAACCCAGGGTTAGGGTTTTGCACCCCATTCAAAAGCTAAATAGTTGACATAAAATTACAAAATTTTATTTTTTAGAACATTGAAAAACCTTAAAAATGCCGATTTTCTAAAGTTAAAAAGTTAATTTGTTGCTACTCAAACTGCATAATAAGTGAAAAACGTTATTTGTAAATAACTTTTAATAAAACAACCTTAAAACTTTAGTGTTTCACCCAAAGTTGAATATTGGGGTACTTAACAAACCCTCAAAATTTGAGACCGATTCATTATTTAATTTACGAGTTATTCAAATTGTTTAACCCAGAGACCTTTATTTTGCAATTATTTATTAGAAAATAAATTTATTAGAAAATAACGAAAATAGACCTTTATTAGAAAATAATGAAAACAGGGCAATTCTTAGTATGCCAAATGAAAGTAGAAGAGTAATAGTATCAAACTGTCTTAAAAAAAAAGATAGAGAAAGTAATTAATATAGTCAAAAATCCTAATGCCAAATTGTTGAAATTTTGTAGTTTATAAACATTTAGAATAACTTTAAAAATATTGTCCGTAGAAAAAATCCTTTTACATATTGGAAAAGCTGGTATTTTACAAAAATTTTTAAAACTGTAGTTCAATCGGTGACTAGTCGTGGTCGTGGTAAGTGAAGGGGGAACTGGGAGCCGACAAAGACACGAGTTCAAAAACTTAAAAAGTCAACTAAAACTACTATAATTTTCTTTATCTCGCGATCTACTGAATAATATATTTTGATCTTCGTTCTTTTTTTAATTTGTTTGTAATTTTTCTGTACATTACAATTATTTTTATTTTACTGTATTTTACTGTACATGATTTGTATTAATTAATAAACAGTCTTATTTGTTTAAACAATTTTTGAAAAAATAATTTTTCCCAAAAATCCATGATTTTAATCATACTATCATTATTAATCATAGAAAAAGTTAAAGTATACTGTAAAAAATACATTATCTTTAATAAATAATTATCCAATAAAAATTAATTATTTATTAAAGTGTACTTAAACTTTTTATATGATCATTAATGATACTATGATTAAAAAAATAGATTTCTGTAAAAAAATATTTTTTTATGAATTGTTTAAACAAATTAGACTGTTTATTAATTAATAAATTTATAAACAAATTGCATATTTGTAATGTACGTAGAAATTACATACCAATTAAAACAAGAAAGATCAAAATCCATGGAGCTGATCCGGAGATACAGAAAATTGTATTAATTTGAAATTGCTTTTTGGCATTTTAATTCGGTGGATTTGTAGGTTTTCCTGTAATCATTTGAACTAAATTTTTGAAAAATCGTAGAGGGTGCTGTGAAAGTACAATGTTTGTGCAAATTTTCTATGAAAAAATACAAATCCCAGGCTAAACTTTTTTATTTGAAAATTCGTGTTAAAATACTAACTTTTCGAATATATGGAAATATTGTTTCTACGGATAATTTTAAAATTATTCTAAATGTTTATAAACTACAAAATTTAAAAAATTTGGCATTAGTATTTTTGACTATATTAATTATTTTTTTATCTTTTTTTAATACAGTTTGATACTATCACTCTTCTACTTTCATTTGGCATACTGAGAATTATTGCCATATCTTCATTATTTTCTGTCTTATGTTAATGCAAAATAAAGGTCTCTGGGATAAACAATTAGGATAACTCTTAAACTAATTAATGGATCGGTCTCAAATTTTGAGGGTTTTGTTAAGTATCCCAATACCCAACTTTGGTTCAAACACTAAAGTTTTAAGGTTGTTTTAGTAAAAGTTATTAATAAATAACGATGTTCACTTATTTTGTAGTTTGCGGAGCAACAAATTAACTTTTTAATTTTAAAAAATAGGCATTTGGAAGGTTTTTAAATGTTCTAAAAAATTGAATTTTTAATTTTATGTCAACTATTTTTAGGTCTGGCATATGAAAAAAAAGTTGATTAATAGCAAGCTGAAAATTGGTGTTTATCACCAACTGGTCATTTTAATGAGTGGAACACGAAGAACATGTCAAATGACAGGAATCATATTGATTAGTAATAGCAGTTTGATTTTTGCATGAGAGTTTAATGAAAGGGTAACAAATCAATTGGAAGTTCTGTCGGACAAAATACATTTGACGTTTTCGTATTCTGATGTTCCAAATTTTTAACCTGTTCCACAATTAAAACTTCCCCTGCTCCAGTGTTCCAATATATCATAGTTTGTCCGACAAACACCCTTAAGCTATTAACAAATTTTCAGCTTGCTATTAATCAACTTTTTTTTCATATGCCAGACCTATAAATAGTTGACATAAAATTAAAAATTCAATTTTTTAGAACATTTAAAAACCTTCCAAATGCCTATTTTTTAAAATTAAAAAGTTAATTTGTTGCTCCGCAAACTACAAAATAAGTGAACATCGTTATTTATTAATAACTTTTACTAAAACAACCTTAAAACTTTAGTGTTTGAACCAAAGTTGGGTATTGGGATACTTAACAAAACCCTCAAAATTTGAGACCGATCCATTAATTAGTTTAAGAGTTATCCTAATTGTTTATCCCAGAGACCTTTATTTTGCATTAACATAAGACAGAAAATAATGAAGATATGGCAATAATTCTCAGTATGCCAAATGAAAGTAGAAGAGTGATAGTATCAAACTGTATTAAAAAAAGATAAAAAAATAATTAATATAGTCAAAAATACTAATGCCAAATTTTTTAAATTTTGTAGTTTATAAACATTTAGAATAATTTTAAAATTATCCGTAGAAACAATATTTCCATATATTCGAAAAGTTAGTATTTTAACACGAATTTTCAAATAAAAAAGTTTAGCCTGGGATTTGTATTTTTTCATAGAAAATTTGCACAAACATTGTACTTTCACAGCACCCTCTACGATTTTTCAAAAATTTAGTTCAAATGATTACAGGAAAACCTACAAATCCACCGAATTAAAATGCCAAAAAGCAATTTCAAATTAATACAATTTTCTGTATCTCCGGATCAGCTCCATGGATTTTGATCTTTCTTGTTTTAATTGGTATGTAATTTCTACGTACATTACAAATATGCAATTTGTTTATAAATTTATTAATTAATAAACAGTCTAATTTGTTTAAACAATTCATAAAAAAATATTTTTTTTACAGAAATCTATTTTTTTAATCATAGTATCATTAATGATCATATAAAAAGTTTAAGTACACTTTAATAAATAATTTATTTTTATTGGATAATTATTTATTAAAGATAATGTATTTTTTACAGTATACTTTAACTTTTTCTATGATTAATAATGATAGTATGATTAAAATCATGGATTTTTGGGAAAAATTATTTTTTCAAAAATTGTTTAAACAAATAAGACTGTTTTTTAATTAATACAAATCATGTAGAGTAAAATACAGTAAAATAAAAATAATTGTAATGTACAGAAAAATTACATACAAATTAAAAAAAGAACGAAGATCAAAATATATTATTCAGTAGATCGCGAGATAAAGAAAATTATAGTAGTTTTAGTTGACTTTTTAAGTTTTTGAACTCGTGTCTTTGTCGGCTCCCAGTTCCCCCTTCACTTACCACGACCACGACTAGTCACCGATTGAACTACAGTTTTAAAATTTTTTGTAAAATACCAGCTTTTCCAATATGTAAAAGGATTTTTTCTACGGACAATATTTTTAAAGTTATTCTAAATGTTTATAAACTACAAAATTTCAACAATTTGGCATTAGGATTTTTGACTATATTAATTACTTTCTCTATCTTTTTTTTTAAGACAGTTTGATACTATTACTCTTCTACTTTCATTTAGCATACTAAGAATTGCCCTGTTTTCATTATTTTCTAATAAAGGTCTATTTTCGTTATTTTTTAATAAATTTATTTTCTAATAAATAATTGCAAAATAAAGGTCTCTGGGTTAAACAATTTGAATAACTCGTAAATTAAATAATGAATCGGTCTCAAATTTTGAGGGTTTGTTAAGTACCCCAATATTCAACTTTGGGTGAAACACTAAAGTTTTAAGGTTGTTTTATTAAAAGTTATTTACAAATAACGATTTTCACTTATTATGCAGTTTGAGTAGCAACAAATTAACTTTTTAACTTTAGAAAATGGCATTTTGAAGGTTTTTCAATGTTCTAAAAAATAAAATTTTGTAATTTTATGTCAACTATTTAGCTTTTGAATGGGGTGCAAAACCCTAACCCTGGGTTTGCACTAAATTGTTAATAATTAGAAAACGGACGCGAACTCTAGGCAGGAAACAGGTAGGTTTTCTTCCTATTGGTGTACAATAACTAAAAAAGTACTCAGCCACCTGGATCTTTGAGTGTCCCGAACATGGTCAATTTCCAGCTTATTCCCCTGGAGTAGTGTGCCTTGCTATTTTCCTTTGGATAATATTTTGTAGTAACCTATATTTGGGACTTTCATTATATGACCAAAGTACTCCAACGTTCTCTTTTTGATGAATTTTTTAATCTCAGTAGTCTTGCTCAGACGTTCTAGTATTGTGGAGTTTCGAGTCTTTTCCACTCAGCGACACCATAAAGTAACACCGAGAACACAGCAGCGAAATAGACAGACCCGTAAGTCCGAAACCATTTTTGGATGGTGCTAGAAAGGTCACCAATGGAGACACTGCGAACGGCAGCCAGATGGTTGGTGGAGAGCGAGTCGTTGGTTCGAAACTAGCTTTTGGACCGTGGAATGAGGCCAATAGAAGAAATCGGTAAAGATAAGACAAGAGAAGGTAGTTTAGAGCAGAGAGGGAAACAGAAAAAAGATAGGTAGGTAAAATTACCATAGAAAAGAAAAGAGATACCACTTAACATTTTGGAGTTATAAGGGGAAAATTAAGAAACCTTAGAAACGGAAACAGGCAAGGAAAGATAATTAGGTTCTGAGACCAAATACAAGAAAATATATGAACCGTTAATTACTAAAAAATAAATGTTGTCAACACACTACATACAGAAATAATAAATATATTCGGTGACAGTCGTCCACCTACTTACCTACAAAACTTATTCTACGTGATCTTTTTCCTGGTCGAAGATAACATAGTGATTGGTTATGTTAGCAAATATTCAGAGGTAATCTCTTATCAGGAAACTTAGGAGTAGATAAATAAAAATCATTAAATAAACCAAAAAAACAATATATTGAGCAAATGGTTCACCAGAAAGGTGAATTCCAAAAAACAAGTAATAATAAACAGGAAACTATTGTTATGATTTGCTTCTTATTACTGTGATATTAATTATTATTTACTTGATCAATTATTTAATTAACGCAAATCATACATAAAAACTAAGACAGAATCTCAGGGTGCCATTTTATAATATAAAAAAAATGTCTAAATTATCTTATGTTATACTTATCTTCTCTCGTGGTTTCAGTATCTCTTAGTTGATCCTTATAGGGATAAAATAGGAAAAGGAAATAAATAAAAAAATCATAAATAAAAACATACAATTACCTTTATTATCAAAAGCAATGTTCTGTAAATTTATCAATTAAATTCTGTGGGCATAACTGTCCAAAAGAAACTTTTACCATATAAATTAATCTAATTCAAACAAATATTTATCGCTTTGTTCTTGATACCATTAATAAACCCAGCTAAACAAACAAATTTGGTATTCGCAAAATTACTTATACTTCCTATTAAATTTTTGAAATGTTGGAATCTTAAATTCATATGCTTTTACGTAATAAAATTAACTCCTGATTATAAAAAAAATCTATCATACAGGTTATTGACTGACCTTTTTGATTCACACACAATGATGTCTCCTCTTGACCCAAACAGCTCCTCCTTGATTATGTTAGGCTACCAATCAAAGCCCTCTCCGTTCTCAGCAAACAATCCAGCAGGATACCAGCAACTATTTCTCCAAAACACAAGCCAGGCTTCCTTTGACCAGAACTCGTTCAATAAACTCCAAATCTCTCTCCTCTCTTTCTCTCAACAATAATCTCCTGAGACCCAAGCATCTTTTTTACTTGGTGTCACAAATAATTTTAATAACGATAATTCTTGTAACTTACTCTCTTGGACTTTACAGAATCAAAGAGGTATTTCTTCTCGATTTGATTTGTCTCTCGTTCCACTTTTCAGCTACTCTCACTTATCAAACACAACCACTAGTACTTGCTTCTGAACTACTCACGAAAACTTTTGACTGCTCCTCTCAGCTGCCGATACCACAAATGAATTCCTCTTTCCAAAACTATCTCAACATTTAAAACAAAATTTTTCCCATTCCAAATTTCCAAGCCAATCAGAAACATTTCTCTCCCCCAT
The DNA here is from genome assembly GCF_917563875.1 of Diabrotica virgifera virgifera. Lineage (NCBI taxonomy): Eukaryota > Metazoa > Arthropoda > Insecta > Coleoptera > Chrysomelidae > Diabrotica > Diabrotica virgifera. The sequence continues at coordinate 197,184,695 of NC_065445.1, read as the reverse complement.
TCTTTTTTTCATTCGAAAACCCACTCATACTTTCCAAAAATATTCCTACCATCATAATAAATTACTTTCGGGAAATTCTACAAAATTTACTCGGGGTTAAACAAAAACAGATTAAAATTCCAAACTTTCTTTACCTTAATTTTCTAAGAACTAATAATTACATCTACCTGTGGTTTTACATTTCCCGTAAACAATCTGTTTCAAATAATATTCTTAAATAACTTTCACTTCACTTTTATTTACAAATGTTTTTAATATTCTTCATGGAAAGATTCATTAAGGAGAAACCACCTTGCGTGATAGCTAACTTCTAATAAATATTTACAAATCAATATACAGGGTGTATCAAATTTATGTGCCCGCGTTATATTAAAAAATAAAAATTTTATTCTATCTTTGATTGATAGATTGATCCACAATAACATCCCTGCCTTGTTTTGATATAAAATCGTTTTTAATAAGTGCAACGAAAAAATGATTTTCTCTCGACAACAACAGTTTTCTCTTATGTAAAAATATTTATTCCCGCCTGAAAAACAATTGCTTCCTTTGTCCCAGTGTCTGTACTTATATGGGATTGGGTACGTTTTCGATCGAAAATTTCCTACATCTTTAACCTCAAATGAATGCTTATACTTTTTGGGTACTCTGTTTTCTTCATTTATTAAATTTTCATACTCCCTCAATATTACACGCAGTTCCTTCTCCTTTTCTTCTCCACATAGCAATTTTCTTTCGTTTTCTTCCGATTCTATACACATGTTTATTGTGTATTCTGCCTCCTCCATTTTGCATACTTCTCCTTCAAATACCACAGTTTCAATGGTATCTCTTTCACATTCCTTTTCTATTCTGATCTCTTCTTCTTCTGGGCTCATCTCTTCTTTTGAGGAATCCCAAGCTTCATTTTCTTGTGTCAATCTTTTTTCTTCTTCTTCTTCTTTTTCTTCTTCTGGACTCATCTCTTCTTTTGAGGAATCCCAAGCTTCATTTTCTTTTGTCAATCTTTTTTCTTCTTTTTCTTCTTCTGGGCTCATCTCTTTTTTCGAGGAACCCCAGGCTTCGTTGTCTTTACTTATCTTCTGCTGCTTTCTCCTCTTTCTTTTCTGTCCTTGCTTCATTGCCAAATTCATTTCCACCGTTTGTTTTTTGTCTACATTATCCTCTTTTCGTTTCTCATGTTCCTGGTCCATTTCCAGAATGTCCTGTTCTTCTTCTTTTCCCTCTGTGATTTTCATCGTGTTATTTTTGAAATCTATCACCACATGTTTTTCTGACAATTCATCCACTCCTACGATCATATCATGCATCATGTTTGGCATTATAACACATTGTAGTGCATAAAATTTCTTCCCCAATCGAACCTTTATTCGTATTCCTTCATTTATTGTTGCCAAAGTCCGTTTATTTGCGCCCACTAAATTTACCCTGGGAATTTTGTAAATTAAATTCGTTAAATCAACCTCTTCTATTAATATCCTGTTAATCAATGTAATTTCCGAACCAGTATCAATCATAACGGCAACGGGAAACCACCCCTTTATTTCACCCACGAAAGTTCATGATATGAGCAATAGCTGCGAGGCCTCGGATGATGAGCTTCGCGATCCGGATGGCACCCGGCGCATCTTCTCGTCCGGGGAGGAATGTGTGAAATCAGTTACCGGGCATGGAGACGTGACTCATCAGGCTTTACATGCGAAATGTGCTAATGGTGAAAAACAAAAACTTAATAACCGCAAACCATACAACATAGCTACATGGGATGTCCATGGCCTTTTACAACCGGGCAAACAAGCTATTCTGGAGAAGGAACTGGAACGAACCAATATCTCTGTGGCCGGGCTCTCTGAACTTCACTTCCGTAACGAGGGGCACTACATAACTAATTTGGAACATTTCATGTGCTTTTCAGGCAACACTAACAAAAGTATCAATGGTGTTGGCTTTTGGGTTTCAAAATCTCTTTCTCCTTATATACTGGGATATCAAGCTATCAGTGATCGTATAATTTCCTTAAAACTAAATGGATCTCCCTCTATCGTCCATTTGATTCAGGTATATGCGCCTACCTCAACTGCTGATGATGATACAACTGAATCTTTTTTCAACGAACTGGAATCATATCTGCAAAATATCCCAAATAAAGAAATCGCTATCATCATGGGTGATTTAAACTCAAAAATCGGTGTTACTATGGATGACGAACATAATATTGTGGGTAGATATGGAATAGGTGAACGTAATTCAAGGGGAGACCGCCTTATCCAGTTCTGCGTTGACAATGACTTGACAATAATGAACTCTATGTATAAGCACCACCCCAGAAGATTGTACACTTGGATTTCACCTGGCGGACGACACCGAAATCAAATCGATTACATAATGATTAAACATCGCTGGAAAACATCTATTAGCCAATGTAAAACACGACCTAGCGCTGACTGCGGCTCTGACCACCAACTTCTTTTTGCAACGCTAAAGCAAAAATTCAAGGCATGTGCTAGGATCCGAAACAAGAGGATATCAAAAATAAAAGATACACAACAATTTAAAGGCCAATGTAATGAAAGATTCGAAAATATTTTACCAACTATCGCCACTCATGATTCCGAAAAGATTTGGTTATCTTTTAAAAATACCTTGATACAGACCTTGGCTGACTGCGAGGCACAGTCTAATGCCGTCTCAACCGGACCAAAAAAAGTGTGGATGTCTGCAGATACTTTTGACCTCGTTGAAGAACGTAGAAAACTTAAAATTGCTGGAATCGAGAACCCTCTCAGGAATTCCCAGTACCGCCAGCTATCTAGAGCTATTCAGGCTGCTTGTAGACGAGACAAAAACAAGCATATAGAGAAAATCTGCAGAGAAATTCAACTGCATGCCGACACAAATAACACCAAAGAACTCTTTGATAAAGTCAGACTACTCACACGTAAATTCAAACAGAAATCTTGGTCTATAAAAGATGATGAAGGTAATGTACAGACGGATTTGGACAAGGTTATTGATGTTTGGAGGGCGTATTGTAAGTCTTTATACGCCAATACGGACCAGATGCCGGAGGACACCCCGTCTGTACCTGACTGCCAGACCTCCACTTTCCATTCTCCTTCAACAGAGACACACCACACTAGTTTTGAACCTGAACCTGACATACTTTTTTCCGAGGTGGAATTCGCTTTAAAAAGACTTAAGTTAAACAAAGCAGCAGGATATGATCTCATTACTGCAGACGTCTTGAAGCATCTTCCGGAATGTGGAGTGAAAATATTACATCGATTGTGTAATGAAATATGGCACACAGGCGTTTGGCCTGAGGATTGGAGAAAGACCATAATCATACCTCTTCATAAGAAAGGTTCAACAAATAATTGTAACAACTACAGGCTATTAGCTCTAATATCACACGCCAGTAAGGTGATCCTCTACATACTGCAACGGCGTCTAGAAAACTTCATAAGTTGGCAAATAGCACCTGAGCAGGCTGGATTTGTAAAGGGCAGAGGTACTAGAGAACAAATCCTTAATGTAAGAAACATCATAGAAAAAGCCAGAGAATACCAGATCCCGATATTTATATGTTTCGTCGATTATACAAAGGCCTTTGATAATGTTAGATGGGACAAACTATGGAATATATTGACGACAATGGGTGTACCTAAACACTTGACTCACCTTATTAGCAAACTGTACCAAGATAACCTGGCATATATTCGAATGGACGGATATCTGTCTGACAAATGCACTTTGGAGAAGGGAGTACGCCAAGGATGCGTTTTATCTCCCTTATTATTTAACATCTATTCGGAGTTCATAATGCGCAGAGTCTTGGATGGTTGGGAGGGAGGAGTAAACCTAGGTGGTGTTAAGATATCTAACTTGCGTTTCGCAGACGACACTACACTTCTAGCCTCTACTCCAGAAGAAATTATTGAATTATTAAAAAAACTCGAGGAAGAAAGTGGACTCATGGTTAACTACAACAAAACCAAAATCATGGTTATTGATCGCCAACAACAGTTTCCTGAAACCCAAACTATTGCGGGATGCGAGGTAGTCTCATCTATGATATATCTTGGAGCTCTAGTTAACAACACAGGCAGTTGTGAACCCGAAATTAGAAGACGCATTCAACTAGCAAGAGCAGCAATGAGTTAACTAAACGGGGTCTGGTGTGATCGTCACATTACTATGACAAACAAAAAGAGACTCGTTTCAACTCTGGTCTTTTCCATATTTTACTATGCATGCGAGACATGGACAGTCAAAGAATCAGATAGACGACGTATAGACGCCTTTGAAATGTGGACATGGAGACGCCTGCTTCGAATTCCATGGACGGCTCGCCGTACAAAAGTCTCGGTTCTGAACGAAATTAAACCGGATCAGCGTCTCTCCAGTACCGTTTACTCTAGAATTTTAAAGTTCTTTGGTCATATCCATCGGAGTGATCACAAAATGGAGCGGTTGGTGGTCCAAGGAAGGCCTCAGACTCAACGCCAACGCGGAAGATCTCCACAGCGATGGGCGGACATTACTAAAAAGCTTCTCAACAAACAGTATACTGAGGCAATACATGTAACTGATAACCGCGACCAGCGGAGAAATATTATCAATCAAACTGTCCGAGCTGCTGAAGCCCAATTATGAACCACAACACATCTACTAAGATGTTAATGACTATGATGATGATGATCAATCATAATTTTAATCGGTTTCTCATTGATAAAACCATCTACAAATTTTCAGCTACTCTCACTTATCAAACACAACCACTAGTACTTGCTTCTGAATTACTCACGAAAACTTTTGACTGCTCCTCTCGGCTGCCGATACCACAAATGAATTCCTCTTTCCAAAACTATCTCAACATTCAAAACAAAACTTTCCCCATTCCAAATTTCCAAGCCAATCAGAAACATTTCTCTCCCCCATTTTTTTTCATTCGAAAACCCACTCATACTTTCCAAAAATATTCCTACCATCATAATAAATTACTTTCGGGAAATTCTACAAAATTTACTCGGGGTTAAACAAAAAGAGATTAAAATTCCAAACTTTCTTTAGCTTAATTTTCTAAGAACTAATAATTACATCTACCGGTGGTTTTACATTTCCCGTAAACAATCTGTTTCAAATAATATTCCTAAATAACTTTCACTTCACTTTTATTTACAAAAGTTTTTAATATTCTTCATGGAAAGATTCATTAAGGAGAAACCACCTTGCGTGATAGCTAACTTCTAATAAATATTTACAAATCAATATACGGGGTGTATCAACTTTATGTGCCCGCGTTATATTAAAAAATAAAATTTTTATTCTATCTTTGATTGATAGATTGATCCACAATACTATATACGCAAATAAAAACTGCACCAACAATTAATGTGTGGTTGGATACATGTAGAAATAAACAATAAATATGATAAAAGAAATACATATATCATATGGTAAAATCATGCACAATTACAAGCAGAGTAAAGAGAGCGTGGTCATTAATTAAAAAAAATTCAATCAAGCATCTATCATAAAAGATACTCTCTTTGCTGTTTGTTTTAGGGCTTATCTCGAGATAACTAATATTCAAAATTTGACGACGGATAAAAAATATAAAGAACCAATATATAATAAAATTAAATGCAAAGCATACAGAGTTAACAAAAGTTTATAGTCAAAATTCAAAAACCACCCGCACTCGGTTTTATAAATAATAAGCCAGTCGCACAGCTTTTAATTAAATAGTGAATGTTTGTAATCAATGCTTGATAATGAAAAGCTCTTATTTAATGAATAAAAAGTTCTATTAATGAAATCGCTGTCCTTTAGTGAACTAGATTACATCGGTGGTTAGCCTTAACCACAGATGAAGAAAGGTTTGAGGTAGATAGCCCGTAGATTACCTCTCCTTTTGGAAATAATTGTTGTAGATAGTATAATTAAGAGTTCTTCTTCTTCTTCTTCTTTTTATATAGACATTACTCTGTTTGTTTTTCAATGTGCCTCCAGTAAGTTGTCATTCCATCTTCTTCGTGGTCTTCCCACTGATCGTCTTCCTATTGGGGAACCGTCTCTCGCCGTCCTTACTACTCTATTTGTTGTCATTCCGCTTATGTGGTCGTTCCATTCTACTCTTCTGCTTTTCACCCAGTTATTAATGTTGTCCACCTTGCATCTCCTTCGTATATCTGCACTTCTAGCTCTATCCCACAGCGTCTTACCATCGATTTTTCGCAATGTTTTCATCTTTACTGTTTCTAGCATTCTTTTTGTCCTTTCTGTATCAGGTCGTGTTTCTGCCGCATATGTCATTATTGGTCTGATGCCTGTTTTGTAAATTCTGCCTTTAACTTCTTTTCCGATGTTTTTATTTCTCCATATTGTTTCATTCAGGCAACCTGCGGCTCTGTTTGCTTTATTCACCTGGTCTTCCACTTCTTTTTCGAGCTTTCCGTAGCTGCATAGTGTGATGCCTAGATATTTAGACTCCATGACTTGTTCTATTATTTGACCCTCCAGCTCTAATTTACACCTTATTAGATCTGCTGTTATAACCATGCATTTAGTCTTTTTTGGGGAAATTAACATGTTAAATTTTCTAGCGGTTATATTAAATTCGTTCAGCATATGTTGTAAATCATCTTCACTTTGAGAGATTATTATTGCGTCGTCTGCATAGCAGATTATTTTAAGTTGTTTTTCTCCTATTTGGTATCCTTTTTTTGTTCTTACTTTTTTTATTATTTCGTCCATGATCAGGTTGAACAACAGACGACTCAGGGAATCTCCCTGTCTTATCCCATTGCCAACTTCAATTGGGTCAGTTAGTTCTTCATCTACTTTTTCTTTTATTGTGTTGTTCTGGTAGATATTTTCGATCGTTTTTAATTATTCCTAGAGGTACCTCTCTTGCATAATTAAGACACTTACAGTAATTCCTAGGATGTTGCCTCTTAAATTGCACTGAATCTAACTTTACTTTACTAGTAATCAAGCACTGAAGTTACTTATATTGTATATCGGACCTAATCGGATGTTAGATTTAAATACAGAAAGATCTGAGTGAATACACACTCGATAAGATATTAGAGTGAATTCTCACTCACAAGATATATTGTAGATAAGATATTAGATATGAGAGACACACGTCTACACTCGAAGATACTCAGCCACCAAGTTTTTCCTACTCGATTATATTTTCGATGCGTTTTCTCTAAAAAAGTGGGGATATATCCCCTCTCAAAAAAATCGCAACTTCTAAAAACGGACCGTCCTTTTTTTGGGTTTTAGATAAAGTAACGGTACATCATACAGATACCGAAAAATGAAGTCAAGGGACCTAACGGTTGTGTCAAAAGGTTTCCTTTGAAATAGAACTTAAACGGAAAGTAGCAATAAAACATTGCAATACCCATCCTTGCTTTGAATAGAGTGGAGTACCTACCGGGATCTTAGCAGTAAACTTCTTGGGAGGTTCTTTAACGGTACCTTTTATACTAAACATATTACAATAACCGGAGCTATATAAAATAAGAGACTTTCAGTCTATTTCCAAAACATTGTGTTTCGGCAAAGCTGCAATAAAAAAATGGTCCCGTTTATAATAATAAACTCAGTTATTTGCAGATACGGCCATAGGCGTACCCGTAATTAGGGCAAGTGGGATTAAAAATTACTCCAAAAGGTACATTAATTATTTACTAATCCTATTATATAAAAAAAATCTACAACCTTAAACATACTTCTAAAAGTGGCTCTGGCCTGCTCAATTTTAAATCTAATTGACTCTCTATTACAATACCGTGACACTCTATTACAATTTAACCCAAGGTAAACAATTTGATCAACTTGCTTAAGTTTGATACTACTTACATAATATATAGGCGGTTTTATATTCTGTTGTTTATTTTATTTTGGCAATCAGGCATCAGGCATAAGTGCCCATCCAACCAGCAACAAATGTGTAATAACGTTCACTCAGCTTAACCTATTCTAACTAACCTAACTACACCAGAGTTGCCGGACGAAATTTTAGAATATCAGAAATATTGCCAGAAAAGAGAAGAAATTGACAGATGACAGCTGTCAAATTAATTTATAACCGCTAACCACTGTTTAATCCATTGTAATCATTGATTAGGTAATGTTTTAATGTTTACTTAGGAATATTTATATCAGGGAACAATAAATAGTGACAATAATAATAATAATAATTGAACAAAAAATATGTAATAACAACCGAAAAGTGGCGCTAGAACAGTTCAATAAATCCCTAGATTTCAAAAATAAATCCCTCCAGAGCTCCAAAAGCTTAAAAAATCCCTAGATTCGGGGAAAATCCCTTGACATGACAAGCCTGAACTACACTATTATTCTGGAAATTATAAGAAAAGCTACGATGGGAGAGAAACTAGGATTACTTTTCGAGACCAGGGGCCATTCAAGATCACTCACAGACAGAAAGGGTAGACCAAGGAAAGTATAGGTGAAAAGATAAAATATTTGGCGAGTCAACAGAGGTAACCAGTTTAACACCTACACTAAAGGTGACTAAAGTTTTAAGTTCCACATTTTAATAAATTTTTATACACCTTATCTGTTGTTTACTTATTACGAGTATTTTGGTTTTCCGTATACTCAGATCTAGACCTGCTTCCTTACAGCTCTTAATGACACTTTCAAGTGATGTATCTGGATATTTTTGAGTAGAAGCTAGGAGTACTGTGTCGTCCACTTATTGATGACTTCGCCGTTTACAATTATTCCTTCTTGTTTTTCAGAAAGTGCATTTCTGAAAATTCTTTCGGATTAAACGTTGAAAAGTAGGGACGACAAGATACATCCCTGCCGTACACCTCTTTTTATATTAAGAGCATGTGATTCCAAACCGTCTACTAAAACTGATATTGTTTGATTACAATACTTTGCAATTATGCGAACGTCTCTGCTATACAAGTTAATGTTTTTTAGAACTTTGATCAATATAGAGTGCCTAACACGATCAAATGCTTTTTGGAAGTCAATAAAACAACAGCACATGTCTACAGATATATCACGAGCAAGTACAATCATCCCAAATAATGCCTCTCTCGTTTCAAACCCGTTACGGAAACCAAACTGTGTGTCATTTAGGTATTGCTCGCATTTATTATAGATACAGCTATATATTACCTTCAGAAAAATGTTCAATAAATGGCTTAACAAATTGACGGTTATACAGAGTGGGCCAAATAAAAGAGTCCACCTCGATTATTTGGCAGTATTTATCAGATTTTAAGGAAATAAAAAAACATGTCAATTTTTGATCTAAGGGGGACCATTTTTATGGTACATATATCTGTCATTTGTCAACTCCCTCCCTTCCACTTCCCCCACCCCTTATTTTTAAATAGGGAATAGGGGTCGTGTGCTAGCTCATTTGAAAGTTTATTCAATTCTCTATTCAGTAAAATTAACATTGACATAATAATTTACACAGGGTGTCCAAGAAAAATTATTTTGGATTAAATTAATTGACAAAAAAAGAAGAATGTACTGTATGTAATAATAATGCTCAGGTATTTATTAAATATTATATTTAATAAAAGTAAGATTTACAATCTTTACGTTACGACATGTTATATGTTCTAACCCTCTAACCTATGTCTAACTTCATTGTGCCAAGTCACGCCTCTTCTTCTTTACCATGGCCTATTACTACATCTCCCCTTTTTCTTTTTATTTTTTTTTTCAAAACTTTAATCAAACAAAAAACTATGCTAATACAAAATACAATCAGAGTAAACTATACTAATATAAAATATAATCAGAATACTTGGCAGGCTGTATGATAGTACGTGATGGTCTCATGCTCACATCAGAATCACACTCTGAACTGCCAGAACTCTGAGCTTTACTGCAACTAGGTGTATCATTATTGTCATCACTTAAATTCTGAGTTTGCCTAATATCAGGATCAATTTTTGACTTACGCAAGTGATAGCTGTTTCGTCTTAAGATGTTTTTACCATTTTCAATTAAATAAGACCTTGGAGCCTCATGTTTATTTACAATAACAGCCGGACTCCATTGATTATTGTCCTTGTACACCACATTTTCACCTTGCTTATATTCGGGCCTATTTCTTGTCTGCCTATCATAATATTCCTTATAAATATTATTTCTTTCTTCTAATTTTGACCTAACTTCTTTGATATTATCATTTTGCTTTTCAACAAATGGTAATTTAGTTTTAAGTTTTCTGCCAAATAAAAGTTGAGCTGGTGACCTCTTGAGATCAGCAATAGGAGTATTACGATAGTTCATTAGAGCAACCCACATGGCATCTGATTTTTGAAGTTATACTTCTTTACCGGCGATATGAGAGTGAATTTTTATGTGTTAAAACCTATGATCCCGGCGCATGCGCATTATAACTTTGTTCTGATTGGATGTTCAAATGACATGTCAAAAATTATTCAATATGGCGGCTGTGGCACAGCTGTAGTTTGATTATTTATGGTTGTTGCGTTTTAAAATTTGTGTGAAAAGAAACAACAAACAAAAGTTAGTTAATAGTTATACTGCCTTTTTAAATAGTTTTCATATACCTATATTTTTGGACTTTTGGACTATTTTGGACAAGGAAAACTCATTCTAATTTGGTAAGTAGTTTTTATTATAATCATATTGTAATTATACATTTGGATTAGGTTGAAATACAGTAGAGCGTCGATTATCCGAACTAATTCGGGGACATAGGTGTTCGGAAAACCGATTTGTTCGGATAATCGAACTACAATATATTGATACATATTTATAGTCATACATATTTATCCACAAGTGAATAAAAGCCATATTTATATACCTACATATTTATTTATATCTTGATAATGACAACTACCAACTAAACAAAAAAGTGCAGTCTTTGCAACAACATAATTATTTTTGGATACAATATTGAAGAAAATTGAAGATATTTTAAGCGTCAATTACTAACGCTTGCTCGGTATTCGAGTGCGGGACGCGGGAGTCGATAGTTCAAATAAGCGGTCGTTCGGTTGATCGACGTTCGGATAATCGACGCTCTACTGTACATTTATTTTCTCAAGAATGGGGATTTTAGAGAGAAATCCCAAATTAGGTCCGATTTATATTTTTAAATTATGATTTTTTTTGGCGTAGATTTATTTATCTAGTAGGTATGTAATGCTTTGGTTTACATACTTAATTTGATTACGAACAAAAGGTACTACCAATCTTCATCTAATATATTGTTTTCTTACTGTTTTGTTATATTTTAATATTTTCTTCCACAAAATTTAAACTACATAATTTAATTATATTCAAAACAACTGTCAAACAGTAAAACGTTCAGTTACCCTATTTTTCCACATGACAAATAATGTGGAATTGGACGAGTGAGTCTAGGCTTCGATTACGAATTAAAGCGCCCCGAAATTCACGGGTTCGGTTCCCGATGCAAGTTTTTATTTTTTAATTTTTTTATGCCTTTTATGATTGTAAGTATATTTGTTATATAATTTTTTTTTCAGAAAATGCGTATTTAAAATTTTTGCCAACAATTATTATTGTTCAGAAATCATTTTTTCTTTGTGGCATTTTTCAATGTGTTTGTGTGCGTTTTATTCTTTTATTTTTTTAAATTTTTGGTATTCTCTTAAAAATCACATAATATGTAGTAGAAGTATAACTTCTTACGTGCGTACAAAGTACACACACATTCTTTTTTTAATAATATTTTTAGATATCTGTACAAACCTCTCAGCCAAACCATTCGATCGAGGGTAATGGGGGCTACTAGTTTGAAATTTAAACTCAAATTTATCTGCAAACTTTTTGCATTCGTATGACCCAAAAGGCATATTATCAGCTATAATTACATCTGGTATACCATGTGTTGCAAATATCTGCTTGAGTGCATTTATAACATCAGACGATTGTTTACCTCTTATAGGGATTATTTCTAGCCACTTCTTTAAATAATCAGCAACAACCAAATAAGCTTTGCCACCATGTTCCATAATATCAGCACCCAATTTTTGAAATGGCAATTCCGGGACGTAGCTTCAGTTTTAGCCGTTGCAACCTAGGAGAACTAATTTGACTTATTTGCTTACTCATGATACTTACATTAGGTTTGTGATCTGTTATGAATTTTACAGAGCGACCATAAATATAATTGTGAAACTTTTGACATGCAAATACTACAGCTAATAACTCTTTCTCTATAACAGCATAATTTTCCTCAGTACCTGTTAAACCTCTAGAAGCATAAGCAACAGGCCTTCCATCTTGCATTAGACAACATCCCAAACCAAACTGGGACGCATCTGTTTGAATTACAATATCTTTACTAGAATCAAAATTCTTTAGAGATATATTTTTAGCAAGTTCCTGTTTTATCATTTCCAGTGCTTTACTGTGAACTCCAAGCCACTGAAAAATAACATTCTTTTTCAGTAACTGATACAGTGGGCTTGCAATCTCACCCAATTTCGGAACAAATTTTCGTACATAATTTACCACACCCAGCAGTTTTTGAAGCTCTTTCTTGTTTGACGGATTTTTTAGCTCATTTATAGCCCTCAATCTTTCATTATCTATTTTCATACCATCTTCGCTAAAAATGTGTCCCATATACTTCACTGTCAGTTGTCTAAACTGAAATTTTGATTTCTTAAACTTTACACCCTTTTCCCTAGCTCTATCAAACACTTTTTTAAGTGTTTTGTCATGCTCCTCCATGGAATCAGATGCAATTAATAGATCATCAAAATATATTATAACATTTTCAATGTCACCAAAATTTTTACAATTTAATTTTTGAAAATATTCTGGGGCCAGATTTAGACCGAATGGTAATCTAAGAAATTTGTAACACCCAAATGGAGTTGCAAATGTTGTTAAGGAACTAGATTTTTCATCTAACTTAACTTGATAAAAGCCATATTTAAAGTCTAATACTGAAAAATATTTTTTCCTGACAGTTTCGAACTTATTTCCTCTAAACTAGGTATTTCAAAATATTCCCTAACAATACATTTATTAAGCTCTTGAGGGTCTAGGCACAGACGCAGTGAACCATCTGGCTTCTCAACTATAACTATATTATTAACCCATTCACATGCTTCCGTTACTTTGAATATAATATTTCTACTTTCTAATTCACTTAATTTCTCTTTTAGCTTATTTTTAATGGTAAATGGTACTCTTCTAGCTGGTCTAGCTACTGGAATACTATCATTTATTAATTGTATTTTACAAAAACCTGTGAATGTGCCCATTCCCTCAAATACATCTTTATATTCTAGTAATAATTGTTCCTTATTAGTATGTTCCTCATCAACATTCACACTCTGTGTTTCTTTAATTAAGTCAAAAGAATAACATGTTTTTAAACCCAAAATTGGCTGGACTTTTAAATCTACAACTACAAATTCTAAATTATAATTCCTATCTAACCTCTTACAATTTAGAGTAATTTTCCCTGAAGGTTTCAAACGTGTACCTCCATAAGCTTCTAACATAGTATTACACTTTTCAATTTTGTACTTACTGTTTCTGAATAAGACATTTAAGATATCCCTAGGTAATATATTTACTTCTGATCCAGTGTCCATCTTGAACTCAATGTCTTTGTTGTTTATGTTGACCACTTCGACCCATTGATTACGATTTCTACTGTTGATTGCTCCAACTCCTTTCACTGTATGCACAGATATGTCATCATCTGTTGAACAGCCATCAATGTTCTCGTCATGTCTTCTAATTTCTTTAACTTTTTTAACATTCTGCCTTTTATATCTTTGCTGATTGGACATTTCAGCAAAACAGGCATTACTAAAGTGATTTGCTCCACCACATTTAAAGCAATTTTTTCCAAACGCTGGGCACTGGGCAGCTACATGTTTACGTTTGCAATTTTTACACAAAAATTTTAACTCACTTTGTGTGTTTCCACTTTCTTGTCTATTTTTTACTGCATTTACTTCCAAACTTTCATTGTTTCTTACAGATTCCAACTGCCTTTTTGTTATTTCAGAGTTTCTGCATATCTCTATTGCTGTTCCAAGCGTTAACTTTTGAGCATTTAATAATTTTTCTTGAACTGATGGATCATTTGTTCCTAAAACTAACCTATCTGTCAATATGCTGTCTTCCTGTGTATCATATTCACAGCTTTGTATCAACTTTTTTAAATCACTAAGATAACTATCAAAAGGTTCATCTGCAGCTTGAATTCTTTTATTAAATACAAAACGTTCATATGTTTTATTTCTTCTGGGAGCACAATACTTCTTAAATTCTGATATGACACTATCAAATTTATTAGGTTCTGGTATTTTGAGAATGTTATATATATCAACTCCTTCCGGTCCAATCATATTTAAAAACAAAGCAATTTTTATTCTATCGGCTTTGTCATCTTTCTCAGTTGCAATAAGATACATTTCAAAATTTTGGTAAAACCGTCTAAAATTTTCATGAAGGTTTCCCTCGAATTTCATGGATTCTGGCACTTTTCCTTCCATTCTGGATAACTGTACTTTTGGCTCTTGTACTGATTGCGCCATGTAATAATAATGCTCAGGTATTTATTAAATATTATATTTAATAAAAGTAAGATTTACAATCTTTACGTTACGACATGTTATATGTTCTAACCCTCTAACCTATGTCTAACTTCATTGTGCCAAGTCACGCCTCTTCTTCTTTACCATGGCCTATTACTACACTGTATGTAATTTAGTATGTAATTTATTTTCCCACCTACCTCTACCGAAAGTATACTTTTCCGGACCTGATTGTAGGGAGCAAAGTTGTACTTTTCCTCCCTAGGGAGGAAAAGTAAAAGTGACGTCATGGTATTTCATTCATGAAATATAACTTATTGGCGCCCTGTACAATATCTATTTTCTATTACGTAAGTATGTACCTCTACATTTTAACGTTTTTTTTATAGAACACCCTGTATTTTGCAGAATGGTAAAAAACAGTAAATTGTTATTTTGATTTAACAATGTTTACATTAATAATTTGACTTATATTTGACAGTTGACAGTTATATTGTACCTACTTGTTAGTTTTAGCACGTTTTAGTTCTAATAAATTTTGTTGGTTAGTTACATAAATAAATTAAGTAAAAATGAAAAAATTACTTGTTATTTGAGGAAGGTGGAAAAACCATATGTATAACATGTGTATAAAGTGCATTTTCCTCCCTTGAATGATTACTGCCCTCCGCTACGCGTCGAGCAGTAAACTTCATTCTCGGGAGGAAAAGTAGCAATTTCCTCCCTTGTTATACAAATAGCTGTAACTCAGAATACATTATACTGCGGACAGAAAACAGAAAAAAATGTTTATTTGATAAATAAACATTGTTTGTTAGTTGCTTAAATTCAATATTTAACCTACCAAGAGGCAGATGGGTGGCAGCTGGAACATTGAATTTAAGCGAAAAGCAATGTCTATTTATCAAAAAACATTTTTTTCTGTTTTGTGACAGCAGTAGAATGTATTTTGAATTAAATAAATTACATACATTCTTCTTTTTGTGTCAATTAATTTAATTAAAATATTTTTTCTTGGTCACCCTATATCAATAATTATGTTAATATTGATATTACTGAATGGAGAATTGAATAGCCTTTCAAATGAGCTAGCACGCGACCGCCATTCTCTATTTAAAAATAAGGGTTGGGGAAGTGGAAGGGAAGGGGTTGACAAATGACAGATGTATGTACCCTAAAAATGTGGCCCCCTTAGATCAAAAATTGAACTGTTTTTTTATTTTCTTAAAATCTAATAAATACTGCCAAATATCGAGGTGGACTCTTTTGTTTGGCCCACTCTGTATATTCAGCACAGGTTTTTGCTGCTGTCTTCTTAGGCAGAGCTAAGAACAATGACCGACCATTAGGTAGGTGTCCTCTGAACGAAGTTATAGCCTCTAAAACATTGATCATTTATAAGCTTGTATATTTCACTTGGAATGAATTTCATCAAGACCTGTCGCTTTGTCATTTTTTGATGATTGTACGATATTACTATACGATTGATTGACTATTGTATTACCTCAGAGCGTGTTATTAGGGGTCTGTCGCAGTTAGTACCTAATATCCAGACGGAAACTAATCCTATCGTCTTCCAATAGGTTCATAATGCAATTTTCCCTTTCTTTAAGTTTTTTCTCTACTTTAAATATTGCTTTACCATTATTCATCATGTAGCAGTGCAGTTTGTCTCTTATTGTTAACTCTTCGCTTCTCGTATTTCCGTCAAATTTCTTTCTGTATGCGTTTAAAAAGTTTTTCGTGCTCCATTAAATCCAATATGTTTTCTGTAAGTCAAGCCTTCTTATTTAGCTTTGAGCTGCCTTTTAAATTCCTTTCACAGATTTCCTTTGCTGTTGTCATATTTTATTTAAGCCTCATCGATATTCTCCCCGAAAGCATGAATCTGTCAACTATTATAATATACGACCAATAGGGGTCTAGGACATTTCGCCGTCGCCGTTTCGCCGTCGCCATTTCGCCGTCGCCGTTTCGCCGTCGAGCCATTTCGCCGTCGCCGTTTCGCCGTCGAGCCATTTCGCCGTCGCCATTTCGTTGTTAGCATTCGTACTTATAATTTCGGGATGATCATTACGTGTATATAAGTTTCGAATGGTTTTCGAACGATTATATACTATCACTTTTGCATAATGAAGTTTTTTATTTTTGATACAGTAAAAACAATTGAAATTGAAATCCCTTTTCTCAATATTGTTTATTTCCGAGAATCTGATAATAGTCATATTTATCTATTTAATGATGTATTCTAATTATACTCTTGTTTATTGTCCTTAATTTCCTAGAAATAATAGGTTAAACTTAAAATTACAAACGATAGGTGACTATTAAAGGTTGACAGGTACATCAGGTACCGTTAACAGATTTTTATCTACTTAATGATGTATTCTAATTATACTCTTGTTTATTGTCCTTAATTTCCGCATTTTAGATTAAAAAAAATTAGTATGTTATCACGTTCTTGCGACATTTAGTATAAAAAAAGTTAGTATGTTATCACGTTCTTCTAAACTTAACCAATGCCAGGATGGCGACGGCGAACTGGCTCGACGGCGAAACGGCCGACGGCGAAGTGGCTCGACGGCTAAACGGCGACGGCGAAATGACGACGGCGAAACGGCGACTGCGAAACGTCCCAGTCCGACCAATAGATCATTTTAGGTTTCAGTCATCCCTACTCATTTCATTTAGGTGAGCGCCCCGAGATAATAACCTCTTCTGAGAATAATGATGTTGATCCATTTTAAGTAGAAGGTTGAATTGTTAATTTTTTCCTGGTTTTGAAATTGCTTTTTTCGAACGGACTGGGACGTTTCGCCGTCGCCGTTTTGCCGTCGCCAGTTCGCCGTCGGCCGTTTCGCCGTCGCCATCCCGGCATTGGTTAAGTTTACAAGAACGTGATAACATACTAACTTTTTTTATACTAAATGTCGCAAGAACGTGATAACATACCAACTTTTTTTTATACTAAATGTCAGTGTAAATAAAATGCTGAAGTTGTTAGACTATTATCAGATTCCCGGAATTAAACAATATTGAGAAAAGGGATTTCAATTTCAATTGTTTTTACTCTATCAAAAACAAAAAACTTCATTATGCAAAAGTGATAGTATATAATCGTCGAAAACCATTCAAAACTTATATACAAGTAATGATCATCCCGAAATTATAAGTACGAATGCTAACAACTAAATGGCGACGGCGAAATGGCTCGACGACGAAACGGCGATGGTGAAATGGCTCGACGGCGAAACGGCGACGGCGAAATGGCGACGGCGAAACGGCGACGGCGAAATGTCCTAGACCCTTTTCGAATACCACAAAGTATTCATTTCTCATGCCTGTATTTTATGATTCCTCTGGAGGGCGTTTGCCATTCTTCGAAATAAAGTTCGTGTTGTTATTTTTTATACGGTTATAGCTTATTATAATTAATTTGTTCATATTTGATTATCCTTTATTTTTATAGTACATTCTAGTGTGATAGTTCTTCTTACTACGCTATGAGTTGCGTTTAATAAAGAACTACTTTTGGATTATATGAAAAAAAAATATAAACGATATAATTCATTAATATATTTATGATAAAAAGCTTTCAAAATACTTTCAAATAAAATTTTTTAAAAATATCTGCTAAACATTTTACAAACGATATTAATTAGACGTATCTTTTCTGTATGCATTTCAATATCTGAGGTTTTATACAAAGCTTTACACAAAGCTTTACAAAGCTTTATACAAAGCTAGGATCTGTACATGGATTATGAACCGGGACCCGCAATGTACCACATACTATTGTTACACAGTATGTTTAAAAACGGTATGAGTAAACCAGAACAACAATGATCTCGTTAAGAATGCGCTGTACATGTTTACCACCAGACGACCTTATGCAATTTAAACAACTATGTGGGAAATCAAACTGACAAGGAATACAGATGTCACCGTTAGGCCAGTTCATTATACTATTAATTGTTTCTGAAATTAAATAGGTATAACCTTTTTACTTCAAAAGCAAGATTACGTAGATCAAAATTTATGACGTCAGAGCACTGCCAAATTATTAGAATGCGACTTTTCATTCAGAGACTTATATTATCATAGACAGAGTGTCATTCAGAGCGAAGTGACGTCACTATCTTTTTTATTTGGCTCAATGCTGTTTCACTCTTACACATAGTAAAGTTGCGACAGTAGTCCTCCCCTTTCGTGCCTACACTCACACCTAATATCATCGTAGTTTCTCTATACAATGTGCTAGAAAGAGATACCGCAATTCAGTCTAAGAGATCTTCTCGTCAGGAAGCGCGAAAGTTAAGCCCACCATTGACATATTAAGCGTAGACAAGGCATACTCACCAAAAAAGCGTAACGCGGAAACAGCATGGAAACAGTCGATTGGTGGTCTATCTATCTCTTTTAACCAAACGATCCCGCTCATGTGACAGACAAAGATGGCTAGACCACTCAATCCTATGTCGGCGTTACACCTCGATACATTGAGTTGCATATGACTCTCTTCTTCTTAAGGTGCCGAGACCGTTTGTCGATCGTTGGCTCTCATGTTGCCCAGCATATTAACAATCATTGTCTTATTTTTCAAACCATTGGCGTAGGTTTTTAAGCCAAGAAGTTGTACGGCGGCCCACACTTCTTTTTCCCATATGACTAGCCCGGTCTATCCTTAACATGTCTCTAAGGCTCACTCTATGTTAATATATACCTCTATGTTTTCATCATGGTCACGTTAATGTCATTACTTGTCAGATACAGTCGGAAAGATGAAAGAATACCCATGAACGATCACATCAATCACTTCTTTTGTATTTGCTGTCTTATTCTATAAATAACAAACGTTTGTTATAGAAAAAGACAGCAAATACAAAATAAGTGATTGATGTGATCGTTCATGGGTAATCTTTCATTTTTCCGACTGTATTTTCTTTGTTTTTGTTTATTGTACAAATAATATCACTAATTCATTATTCTAACTAATGATGTCAATCGGTTTTCATTTCTTGCCGAAATATATTAATAATACGCCGAAATATCTGTAATTTTAATTAACTTAAATAAACATCAACTTTAAAATTTACATTTCTCTAGCACAGATATACGACCAGATACGTGTTAACCATATACAGAGCTAGTCATATGCCACTCAAAGTATCGGGGTGTAACGATGATATCAAAGACGCCATTGGCCAATATTCATTTTGAGTGGTCTTGCCATCTTTGCCCGTCATATAAGCGGTATCGCTTAGTAAACAGAGATGGATAGACCACCGATCGACTGCCGCGCGTTACGCTTTTTTGCTCAGTATGCCTTGTCTACGGTTAACATGTCTCTGTATAGGGCTTTTTATCGATTGTCATTTGTTTCGAGATTCTGTCATGTGTCACATAATATTAATATCTCTACGTCATACGTCTTTGGTTTGTTAATTGGTCATATCAATAAAGTATGACGTAGATATATTAATATTATGTGACACATGACAGAAGCTCGAAACAAATGACTGTGAATGAAAAGCCCTATACCACACCCACACGAAACTGACCGATCTTGCAAAAGTGTCAACATGGTATTATAATAAGAAAAACGTAATCGCGGTTACATTGAGAATTTTAGAATTATATTAATAAACAACCAAAAACATTTTTTATTATTATTAATATAAATTTTATGAAACAATCTTTTAAGTTAAATACCCCAGAATATAATAAATTTATTTAAATACATTAGAAAATCGTTACATTCTGTGATCGATGTGACAGTTCTGTTTTGCTACATTTTTACTTCATTTTGTACACAATTTGATTCAAAATATAGCTTTAAAACATTGTACTGTTTTTATAAATACCTACATATTAAATATAACTTAATTATTGTAATTATTTTTATGTACCTATACTATTGTGTTTGTGTTTGTATTGAGAAACATCATATGAAAAATCAAAATGCTTGTTTAATAGATTATTTTGAACAAGAACGAAATAATGGGATTTCCTTTTATCATTAACTGCAGAGAAGTAAGTTAAAGAATTTAGATTTTTTGGATTAGGTTTATTAGAAATAATATTATTATTAGATTTAAGGGCCAGAAAGTTTTCTTATGAATTTTACCGTTTGTAGTACCTACTTAGTTTTAAAAATATTATAATAGTTATTTATGATATAAGTGTTAAAAGTACACGTTTAAGGCACGCATGTGAAAATTGCAGAATGAGCGATAGCGAGTTCTGCAATTCACATGAGTGCCTTAAAAATGTACATTTTAACACGCATATCATACAATATTTTTTCTACAAACGTAATTACAGGACAATATCTACAAAAACTTTTACTTGAACTTGACTGACATTCCATTTTTATATTTTTTTGACATTACATCAAAATTGCCTATACGGTCAATACAAACTGCAGTGCCTTAACATTTTTAAAGCACTAGTGCTTTAAAGTAGCATTTTTAACGCTCGTATGGAGTGTTAAAAATTGCATTTTTAACACGGTTGTAGAAAAATAATCTTTTTTAATGATTATACCTACACTATGATAATATTGTTGTTAATTAATATATTTCGGCAAGTAATGAAAAAAAATTGATCATTAATTAGAATAAATAATTATAGATAATATTATTTTTACAGTAAACAAAAAAAAAGAAAAATATCTCTGACAAGTAATGATATAAACGTGGTCATGATGAAAAGTCACATTCTAATGTTTTGACAGTGCTCTTACGTCAGAAATATTGACCTACGTAATCTTGCTTTTGTAGTAAAAAGACTATATGTGTTTCTCTATTTCGGGACACTTCTGAAGAACTTCAAATATGGAGAGGAGTAAGGCACGGCTGCATTTTGTCAACACTAATATTTAACATCTATTTTGAGTTTGTTTTCAATAAAGCAGTGGATAATGTTCAATGTGGTATCCAAATGAATGGCGCCAATGTTATTAATCTGAAATAGGCGGATGACACAGTGTTAATTGCAAACATTTACGAAGAATTTCAACATCTGACTAATAGGATTACCACAACGTGTGATGAATATGGACTCAAGCTAAGCACCGCAAAGACCAATGTGAAGGTTGTCAGTAAGCCGCCACTACAATCGGAAGTAGTACCACCTTATGGTGAACAACTGTAGAGAACTAACAGTATCACCTACCTTGGTTGTAATCTAAATGAGAACTGGGACATGAGCAAAGAAATTAGAATAAGTATAGAGGAGGCCAGAGCTGCTTTCTTTAAGATAAAGAAACTCTTATGTTGGAACGACATTATTTTTAATCTGAAAATTATATTAGTGGGATATTATGTGTTATCTACTCTTTTGTACGGTGTCGAAGTTTGGACTTTAACGGATATACTTCTCAAGAAACTGGAAGCCTTTGAAATCTGGGTGTATCGGAGAATCCTACGAATAAGTTGAGTGGATAGAGTTCGTAACGAAATTGTTTTGCATCGGATGGGAAAAGTCACGGAAGTCGTCAGAATAGCTAAAACTCGAAAACTTAAATATTTTAGCCATGTTAGGCGACACCCAGAGATATATAATATACTCCATTTAATAATACAAGGCAAGGTAGATGGAAGAAGGGGTTCGGGTCGAAGAAGAACATCATGGTTTAAAAAACTGAGAGAATTGTTTAAAAGATCCTCTGCATCCTTTTTCCGAGCTGTCGTCAACAAAACTACATACTATAGCCAATTTGATAGCCAGCGCTCGATAATCGAGCACGGCACATGAAGAAGAAGATGTGTTTCTATAATCTGTTAAAATCTAAACGTCAAAACAAATGATCAGGTCGTAAACAACTGTTCACATTTCATCTTTTGCTTTATTGGATTATCGGTCAATAAACAGTTTGGTTAGAACAAGAACAAGTCGCGGTTCTCAGGTCTGAACTAAGCTCAGTAGAATTGATTTGTAAATTTTAGTTTATTCAAAATCCAAAAGTAAAAACAAGTGATCGGGTCGTAAATAACTGTGTACCTACTCTGTATCTGTTTACCTATTGGATCGTCGCTCAATAATTAGTTTGGTCAGAAAGAGTCGAGTTTTATAAATTTCAACTTTGTAGATTAAGAGTCGGATAGGAAAAATTTGCTAACCATTTTAGGAACCATAAGAGTCTATAACTTTAATAGTAAACCTAAAAGGAAACGTATGAGCACTATGCCGTCAATTTTCAATGGCTCATATCGTCCAGGAACCGAAGCTTTTCACCTCGCAATTTTTACAGAATGGATCGATTTGCTTGAAAATTTGAGAATAAGTAGTGGATAGTCCAACGATCAAAATCTATATGATGCTGAAAGGCGCTTTTACCATGGCGTTGCCACCCCATCTCGGCGGTGGAACCTTTTTATTATATTTTGACCGCAAATTTGATAAAAACATTCATTCTAAGATAAAAATGTTCTATACATTTTTTTGATAAAATTAATAGTTTGCGATTTATTCGCTATCGAAAGTGTTATTTTATATCGAAAAAATCAATGTTTTTCGATAATACTCATTTACGATTCACACAATTTTTGCCGTATAAAAATTTTTTTCATACCATCTTCTTGGGAATTAAATAACCTACAATTCCATATTTAAACATTTTTTCGTATTTCTGATGCTAATCTTTCTATTCTGAAGAAATTGCCATTTTTTCCAAACTACAAAAATTCGTTATTCGCTTTTAACTCCAGTTTTTTTTAAATTAATCATTCTAAGCTAGTCAAACTTTTAGAATCTATTAATAATACATAAATAAAGAAGAATGAATAAGGCCAATGACTAAAAACACCGCTAACTTACATTATTATGCTTACAATTGGATTTCTCCTTTTTTTTTAAACAAATATATTAATTTTTTAACCGTAACTTTTTTATTTTGATCTTAAAAAGCTTGGTGAAAAAGAATTTTGTAGGTTTTTAGAAGATCTATAAGCCTATTAATAATAAATCTTTTTAAAATCCCCAGTCGCAAAAAGAGGTGACTTTGAAAGGGTTGGTAAAGGTGGTTTTTGCATGTTATTACAAGCTTTAATTGTCAATAGCTCACTCAATTTTTACCATAGAAAAAATTTTTGCAAACCAGGTTCTTGGGAAATAATTAAGCTACAATTTCATATTCAAACATTTTTTCGTATCTCTGATGATAATCTTTCTATTCTGAAGAAAATGCCATTTTTTCCAAACTACAAAAATTTGTTATTCGCTTTTAACTCCATTTTAAAAAAACTAGTCATTCTAAGCCGGTCAAACTTCTAGAACCTATTAATAATACATAAATAAAGAAGATCAAGTAAGGTCAATGACTAATTTTAATTAGGGTGGTGATTAGGAGGTTGCTTCCGATCACTTTTTTGCTGAAAAAATAGGGACTGACATTCTTTTCATTATAAGTCACTTAATTTTGTGAGCTAGAGACTTTTTTTTATTTCTGGAGATAGATATTTTTAAATACTTTAAATTAGTTTGAACAATTTATTCTCGAAAAATGCATAGTTTTCCCGTCTTTTGACTTTGAAACTACAATATTTAGCATTTGACGAAGAAGAGCTAACATATAATAAAGTATAGCTCGATTACTATTGGTCTTAAAGAAAATTAAAAAAACGATTTTGTTTATTTTTTAAAAGGTTCATTTTTGTTAAGTAAAGTTGTTTTGAAAAAATGAAAACTTTTGGAGTTATTTATTAGCAGAAAATTTATTAAAAACATTGATTTTTTCGATATAAAACTAACACTTTCGATAGCGAATAAATCGAAAGCGATTAATTTTATCAAAAAAATGTATAAAACGTTTTTTGCTTAGAAAGAATGTTTTTACCAAATTTTGCGGTCAAAATATAATAAAAAATTTCCACCCACGAGATGGGATGGCAACCACCCCCATAGTAAAAGCGCCTTTCGGCATAATATAGATTTTGATCCTTTGACTATCCACTACTTATTATCAAATTTTCAAGCAAATCGATCCATTCTCTAAAAATTGCGAGGTTTTGTCCTATTTTAAGCTTCATTACTTGGACTAATAGGGCGACGCGACGCGACGGTGGAAAGTCAAACTTTCCACTAATGTACGGGATAAATAAATTAAAAAACCCTCCGTTAAGATTGACGAACGGGATAAATAAATTAAAGGGTACCCCCCAGGATTCAATTTTTTACATTCTACACTCACCGGCACAAAATTTCGCCATCCAAAATTTTTTATTAAGTTTGACAATTTATAACTTTATTAGTTGTGCTCCGATTTTCAATATTCTTGCGCCAGTTTGTAGGCACATGTATTGATATAATTTGGTATTATTCCGGTAACAAAAAATTGCTTGCATGGCATTATACAGAGGTGAATGAAAGCGTTGTATTTTCTCTTAACCTTCAAAAATTCTGTGGAAAAATGGAACAGCTGATTCGGTTTCATAGTCCTGTCGTATTATCCCGGAGGCATCCCTAAAATTTTGTTTTTTGAATTATCTGAATATCTCTTTTCTTGTAACAGCTGTACCATTTTTTGTAAATAAAAACACTGATTGACTCATAAAATAGAGTTTGGATTGATGAGATTAGAATGGCCTGCATTTATGGGATGAATTACAAAAAGCTATTTGTCGTCAAATTTTTCCACAGATTTTTTTTAAATGAGGAGAAAAGACAACGCTTGAATTCACCCCCGTATAATGCCATCTAAGCAAAAAAATTTTGTTACCGCAATAATAACAAACGATATCAATACATGCACCTACAAACTGATGCAATAATCTTGAAAATCGGAGTACAATTAATAAAGTTATAGATTGTCAAACTTAATCAAAAACTTTGGGTGGCGGAATTTTGTGCCGGTGAGTGTATATAATATATTAGTGCCCAATTTTATACCGCTAATGTGGCTTTGGAATTATAGCATATCTGCTATATTTAGGGCCTACGGTATACAAGGTACCAATAAGTAATTTTCGATATGCAGATGATACTGTTATACTAGCCGATAACATCGAAGATTTACAGATGATGCTAAATAGAGTAAATACAACTGGCAACCAATTTGGACTGAAGATCAATAGAAAGAAAACTAAATTTATGGTGATCAGTAAAAAGAACATTCAACATATCGACCTGAATATTGAAGCCGAACGTATTGAAAGAGTACACCGATTTAAATATCTGGGATATACAGTAAATGATAAGTGGGACTCAGACGTAGAGATTAGGATCCGAATTGAAATAGCAAGATCCAAATTCATAAAAATGAGAAAGCTCTTAAGCAACCGCAACCTAAGCGTTAACCTCCGATGGCGCGCCACAAAATGCTATGTACTCTCTACGCTACTTTACGGAGTAGAAGGGTGGACGTTAACAGCAGCAACTATAAAGAAGTTAGCGGCTCTAGAAATGTGGCTGTATCGACGCATACTGAGAATTCCTTGGACAGACAGAGTGACCAACACAGAGGTATTGAGACGAATGGGTAAAGAGTTGGAATTGTTAACAACTGTTAAAAGGAGGAAAGCGTCATACCTGGGCCATGTGTTCCGTAATGATAAGTACAGTCTGCTACAGCTTATCGTCGAAGGCAAGATTGAAGGTAGAAGAGGTTTGGGCAGGAAGAAGAAATCCTGGCTGAGAAACTTGAGAGAATGGTTTCAAATACCAGAAGCTGCGAACATAATACATGCGGCACAAAACAGAGAAACCTATCGTTTGATGGTCGCCAACCTTCGGTAGAAGACGGCACATAAAGAAGAAGGTATACAAGGAAGATAACAAGGCCAGTGCTACGCTTCAACCGCCTATTATTACCCCTGGTTTTATCCAAGGTACACATTTTATTCAGGCTGAGTTGACCTGGGGCCTATATACATCTTTTTAAAATGTCTAGATGTTCTCGCCGGCGCTGGGATTCGAACCCCGGCCTACCTTACTACTCCGGTCCTTCTATGTGATTAAAAAAATAAGACACGGTGCAATTTTTACCTACCATCCCTCTCCTTCCCTCCCAGCATCAAAAACGTCACTTTTTTTTAGGTAGGATGCAATCAATTTTAAAATTTCAAAAAATTCACACGCATAGTTGAGGCTTTTACAAAACATGTATATTTTTTATAGATCCGCGTTTGAGTGTACCGGGTGTCCCAATAAGAATGGCTCTCGGCCATATCTCAGGAACCGTTTATAGTACAGATTTGGGAAAAAAAATTTATAACAAAAGATACCTCGAGAAAAGCCTGAAAATTATTTTCATATTTGTAAGTCCACCGCTAGAGGGCGTAATTGAATGTCAAAAATTTAAAAATCAAAATTTTACAAAATTTACATAATGAAAGGGCACTGAAAATCCAATCATCGTATTCTTCGCAAAATTCTGCGAATATTTGATTTCACAAGTGTAACTCTACCTTTGCAAATAAGAGGTGGGGGTGAGTGGGAACCTTGTTATGAAAAATGGCTGTAAGTCCGGTTCTGCTTAATCGATTTTTGCAAACTTGGTCTCGTTGAAAACAGATCTTTTTCATTAATATAAGAGTTATAATTACGAAACTGCCCAATAAGTAATATGCCAGCTAGGGGGCGCTATTTTATGTTTTTCAGAAACCTAGTTTTCTTTGGAAAATATTAAATACAAGTATGCCCTTTTAACCATGTATTACAAAATGAGACCAAATTATCAACAGAATATCGAAAACCGCATGTCGATACCTTTTTTCTGTATCGAGATATCTTAAGAAACGTGTTAATTTTTAAACATAACTGATGATGTCTCCTGTAAAC
Organism: Diabrotica virgifera virgifera; assembly: GCF_917563875.1. Lineage (NCBI taxonomy): Eukaryota > Metazoa > Arthropoda > Insecta > Coleoptera > Chrysomelidae > Diabrotica > Diabrotica virgifera. The sequence goes on along the minus strand of NC_065445.1, from coordinate 197,157,333 downwards.
GAAGTTACGGAAATCAAAGTGGAAACAAGTAGTGTGCTGTGGAAAAAAATTAAAGCGTGACACTTGCGGAATGCCGACAGAAGTGAATACTTATTATAGATTCGATTATATTCGTTTGATTCAATTAGATTCCATTCGATTAGATTTAATTTTATTTAATATATATTATATCTATAATTTAATATAAATATATAATATACACCTAATTTAATACATACTATTATATACTAGTGATTTTACCGGTTAAAATTAGGATTAATAAGATATAAAGATACATAAAGCTTTAAATTATTATTTTTCTTAATAATGTAACCGATATTTTTTAATTTAAAAATTTAATTGCTGATGAAGTATAGTAAATACTTCGTGTAAATTTTAATCGTAAATAATGCATGGAAGAGTTCATTTATTTTTAGCTACTCTCATTAAAGGGGAGGCCGTTATATAAAAGTGACTTTTTAAAATTTGTTGATTACATTATTCCTTTCAACCTACTTATCCTCAAATTGTATTTTTAAACATCCTATTCATTTTATATAATAATAATTAAATTCACTATCAAATTTGAAGTAAAACTTCTTTTGAAAGTTTGTTAATTCTAAAATTAATGGGTAAAATCACTAGTACAGTTTGTCAAACGTAGCAAAAAGTTTCAAAATTTCGGTAGTTGTAAGATTTTCAAACTCTTTCCTACGTTTGACAAACCATATATATTATGTATTAAATTTGGAATATTTTAAATATATTAAATTATAAGCATAATTATAATAAATAAAATTAAATCCAATTAAATGGAATCGAATTGAATCGAACCGAATATAATTGAATCTATGAGAAATATTCACTTCTGTCGGCACTCCGCAAGTGTCCCGCTCTAATTTGTTTCCATGGCACACTACCTGTTTTCACTTTGATTTCCTTAACTTCGTTTACCGGTGACATTATCAGTTTGTTTACAATTTTTACGTTTCTTAAGATATCTCGAGATAGAAAAAAGGTATCGACATGCGGTTTTCGATATTCTGTTGATAATTTGGTCTAATTTTGTAATACAGGGTTAAAAGTGCATACTTGTATTTAATATTTTCCAAAGAAAACTAGATTTCTGAAAAACATAAAATAGCGCTCCCTAGCTGGCATATTACTTACTAGGCTGTTTCGTAATTATAACTCTTACATTAACGAAAAAGATCTGTTTTCAACGAGACCAAGTTTGCAAAAATCGATTAAGCAGAACCGGACTTACAGCCATTTTTTACAACAAGGTTCCCACTCACCCCCACCTCTTATTTGCAAAGGCAGAGTTACACTTGTGAAATCAAATATTCGCAGAATTTTGCGAAGAATACGATGATCGGATTTTCAGTGCCCTTTTATTATGTAAATTTTGTAAAATTTTAATTTTTAAATTTTTGATATTTAATTACGCCCTCTAGCGGCGGACTTACAAATATGAAAATAATTTCCAGGCTTTTCTCGAGGTAAATTTTGTTATAAAATTTTTTTCCCAAAGCTGTACTATAAACAGTTCCTGAGATATGGCCGAGAGCCATTCTTATTGGGACACCCGGTACATAAACTTAAACTGCATTTTTTTTTTGAAAAAAACATAAATTTTTTTTTGGAGAGGGCTGCTGGTCTAATTTTTTTTTATTTTGTGTATTTTATCAAACATTTTAGTTATAATAGTAGGGGACGAAAGTATGCTGAATTTGCAGTTGCTCGAGCGTTATGGGGATCTATTGGGTTGTGACGTCCTAAAACCAAATAAAGTTAGGTTAAGTTTTCCATAAAGTGGGGGACTTTTCATTTTTTAATTTAATTTTCCATTGCCAACAATCGTTTTTTCCGATTATGGCGCCATCTATCCATAATTCGAAAAAATGTCACGAATAAAAGTTGCTTATTTTTACGTAAAGAATCTGAATCTCCAATAAAAATTGGCCACGATTGCAACACGACCACCCCATCTCCGTGGGGGGTGGTGTTTTGTGCCATTCGATTGATTTTTCAAAAATATTGAATACGTGTATTTTGCAGATTTTTGTTCTGATGTTTATTTCGCGAAATATTTTTTTTACTAAGTTAATGGCACTGACATAGCCAAAAGGCCAGTCATGTTTTCTTACAGTTTTATCAACCATTGCTTACTTACATTTATATATGTGGTACATTGAGTAACAATTATTTGTACACAATACAATATTAGTGTGTTAGTAAACGCCTAAGAATTTTGTTTACGTATTTTTATTTTTTTGTGTATTTTTTTTTCTTTTTTATTAATTTTTTTATTTCTTTTCGTTTTATTAGGATTTATGTATATTTTTTTGATTGTTTTGCTTGTTTTGTTTTCTTTATTATTATTATTATTATTATTATTATTATTATTTTATTTTTTAGTACATATTTTTTTTGTTGTTGTTTGCTTGTTTTTTATTTATTTTTTTAATTATTTTTTCGTTTTAGGCTTACAATAAAATTTTTTTGTCTATTGCAGTACTGCTTACAAAGTAATGTTAGTAGATTTTACATACTGATATATATAATATTATAAATACTATTATCCTCTAATGTCAATAGATTTGAAACATTTATTGGAAATTTCATGTTGTAAGATATTAAATTTTGATAAAACTTGTCAATTTCTAATTTTCTTAAAGGACATTCTAAAGGAATATGTTGTAAATCGGCAATTTCATCACACAGACATTTATTATTATCTAACAAACCTATTTTACATTTATACACTGGAAATAAGGCATGGTTAGAGTGCATTTGACTTATAATCCGAATAATTGAACGATTACCTATATATTCTCAAACCATGATTTGTCCCTTATTTTTGGTTGTATATTCTTAAAAAACTGTCCCTTCTCTCCTAATTCATATTTTAGCTGCCAATTCTCCTTTAGTTCCTTTCGAAAAATTGGAATTAATTCAGACTCTGGAATTTTTGATCCGAGTATTCTTCCATTTTTCGCACCAATTTTTGCTAAAGAATCCACTTCATTTTCATCTATACCTGAATGGGCTTTGATCCATGAAATATATTTTCCCCTACTTAATATATTGTGATAAAATTCCAAAATATCAAGCAGTATATAATTTAAATTAGGGTTTAAACAAAGGTTTTTAAGTTTTTCTACAGAACTTTTAGAGTCTGTGAATATAACAAATTTATCATCTTCTTGTTCTAAACACATACTAATTGCTAGTTTTATGGCAATAAGCTCTGCACTGAAAATTGACAACATTTCTGGTAGTTTGTATATTAACTTATTATTTTTAGAAGGGTAAAAAACGGCACAACCAACTCCATGTTCCGATTTCAATCCATCAGTATAAATTTTTTCATACTCCTTCCACTTAACTGTACAATCCCGATAATATTTTTTTTGTATATCGCAAGGTTCGTATTTAAAATTTTAAATTTACCCCCCCTCCCCGTTGATTTCGCGAAATATTCGCTTTTTTTTGTGAAACTTTGGGACTCGCCCATTTCCTTACGCCCCGCACAAATCGTCAGATTTTTGAAATATACCGATGGTGAAAGTTCCCAACCTCCTATGTCAATTTTTGGCTATTTTGTTTTGTTAAGCTAAATTAAAGAAAAATATGTATTTTTACTATTTACAACTCCTATGTCATTATTTCATTAATTGGCTTATAGATGGCCATACATAAATTAACGACATATGAGCTTGTTGATAGTCAAAATACATATTTCTCTTTAATTTTAGGGCAACAAAACAAGATATCCCGAAATTGACATACACTCGCGATTATAAAAACCGAGTCACTCGATGATTTATTCAAGTTAGATGTCTCGAATTTTCTAAACCTGTTGTCCGATTTGAGTGATTTTTTTAGTATGTTATAGCCTTATTCTTTAACAATATCGCCATAATAATATTGTTGCTAGACAGGTAAATTGTCATTGTATACCGGGTGTAACAACCATACTGTGTTTATTCCTCAAAGTTCGAAACACCCCGTGGAATGTTTTAGCATAGATAAAATATTGAAATTAAAAGTCGATTGTACGCTTAGGCTTTCTTAACATTTTATTTTTTGATTTATTTGTTTATGTTGGATAATAAAAAAGTTAGGCACCTTAACAACTAACCATGTTCTTCATCAATACAGGGTGTTTCTAAATAAGTGCGACAAAATTTAAGGGGCAAATCTGCATGAAAAAATAATGACAGTGTGCTTTATAAATGTATGACCGGAAATTCTTCGATTTCAAGACACGGGATGTTGAATTTTTCTTACAAACTGACGATTTATTTAATGCTCTAAAACTGGTTGAGATATGCATATGAAATTTGGTAGGTGTTAAGAGGTAGTTATGGCGCATTTTTTGACATACAATGAAGAATTTTATATTCACCATTGGCGTGCATACGGGATGTATCTAAAATGTTTATACCCGTATGCACGCCAATGGTGAATATATAATTATTAATTGTATGTCAAAAAATCCACAATAACTGCCTCTTAAAACCTACCAAATTTCATTTGCATATCTCTATTGGTTTTAGAGCAAAAAATAAATCGTCAGTTTATAAGAAAAATTTCAACATCCCGTATCTCGGAAACGAAGCATTTGCGGACATATGTTTATAAAGCAAACTGTCATCATTTTTTCATACACTTATTTAGAAACACCCTGTATTGATGGAGAACATGGCTAGTTATTATCGTGCTTAACTTTTTTAATATGCAACATAAACAAATAAATAAAAAAATAAAATGTTAAGAGAGCCTAAGGCTACAATTGAGTTTTAATTTCAATATTTTATCTATGCTAACACATTCCACAGGGTGTTCCGAACTTTTAGGAATAAAAAGAGTATGATTGTTGCACCCGGTATACAATGCCAATTTACCGGTCTAGCAAAAAATATTAGGTCTGGATCCCGCGTATGAAAAAAAAGTTTATTAATAGCAAGCTGAAAATTTGTTAATAGCTTAAGGGTGTCTAGTCAGACAAACTTTGATATATGGGAACACTGGAACAGGGGAAGTTTTAACTGTGGAACAGGTTAAAAATTTTGAACGGTCAGACCACGAAAACGGCACATGTATTTTGTCCGACAGAACAAACTTAAACTCTCCGAACAGAGATTAAACTCTCTTGCAAAAATCAGACTACTATTTATCCCCAAATGGGCGTTTTAATGAGTGGAACATGTAAAATATGTCAAGTGACAGGAATTATGACAGGTGATAAATAGCAGTCTGATTTTTGCATGAGAGTTTAATCTCTGTTCGGAGAGTTTAAGGCTATTCTGTCGGACAAAATAAATGTGCCGTTTTCGTGGTCTGACCGTTCCAAATTTTTAACCTGTTCCACAATTAAAACTGCCCCTGTTCCAGTGTTCCCATATATCAAAGTTTATCCGACTAGACACCCTTAAGCTATTAACAAATTTTCAGCCTGCTATTAATCAACTTTTTTTTCATACGCGGGATCCAGACCTATATTATTATAGCGATATTGTTAAAGAATAAGGCTATAACATACTAAAAAATCACTCAAATCGGACTACAGGTTTATAAAATTCTAGACATCTAACGTGAATAACTCATTGAGTGACCCGCTTTTTATGATCGCGAGTGTAGGAGTTTGGGAACTTTCATTATCCATACACTCTTTTGCATGTACTTAACTTACCTTATCTTAATCTGACGAGTTCGAGTTTTTCTAAGGATAGATTTTTTTCGGCCCCCTTAACGAACTCCCCTATATTAACAGCCGATATATGGTAGAGGTAGATTTACAAAGTACAAGGATTCTCCCCATGTGATAATCTGATGCGCTCCAGTAACTGCAAAAATCTCCGCTTGGGCTCCCCTACCATAATGTTTTTTTAGATTTATCCGTAAGGTTCGCCACCTTCAAAAATCTGAAAAATTGTTTTTTTTAGATCAAATCAATGTTTTGGGAGAAACACGTTCAAAGGCCCAAAAACCTCTTAAAAAAAAGTTTTTTTGGATTTTCGAAGGTGGTGAAACAGAATAATCTGAAAAAAATCAGAAAAAAGTTTAAATGTTATAGATACTACCAAATATTGTTATTTACAGGTTGTAGTCTGTACCATAGTATATCATTATAGTGTATTAATATCTTTTATCAGACAACAATGAAATATTTTGATATATACCAAAAATACTATGTATTTGGTTTAAAAAAAAGTAAAAATATTTGGTACTGATACAGGATAGATGAACCTTTAGTCTATCTAGAATGCTAGACTGGTGATTTTGCCACTAAAACAAAGGAAATGATTCTAAACATCTTTAAGAGTGAAATCCAGAAAAATCATATAACCACAATCCGATTATTCTAATGCTTCCGTTAGGGAATTTAGCCGGTTAGTGAATTTAAAAAATACTGGTGGCTTAGTGATTACCATAAATACACTTTTTAGGTGGTGGAAACCACAGAAAAAGCCCTCTTATTGGCAATTGGTGACTTCAAAAATGTTACTTGTGTGAATGATAAGACAGTCAATGGCATCCTTCGGTCTCTAGTAAAGAACCTTTCTTCAGACAATGTTTTCTCTTTATGGACTAAGATTTAGGTTGTCATCGTATCTAGCTCATTAAGATGGTTAGACAATGAGGATATTTGGCTCCGAATTCCATCCTACTACATCGATTTACTTGATATTTTCAGAATAAGTAGGGAATAGATCAGGAAACAAAGTCTACCCCATGCCGGTGTGCGCTTTTATCTTGGGGGTGGTTCCCACTCCTTCCCGGGGGTGGAAAATTTTTTGGTTAAAATAACTATGGAAGTGGTTAGAGAACCGAATTCTAAGCAAAAAATGTTCTATAATTTTTTGTTAATACTCAATACTTTTTGAGTTATTCGTGGTTGAAAATTTTCCATTTTAATTGAAAAATGACACCTTTTCGGAGGTTTTTTTGCGAATACCTTAAAAACTATGCATCTAACGAAAAAAACTATATAAAATATTTTTGTAGCTTATAAAAAAAACAAAGAGACTAGTTTCTTTATAAATCTTCTAGTTATAATACCAAAAGAGATATGGTAGGTGAGAAAAGTTTGTTTTTTGGTGCATGCTCAAATCGGTGTATTCAACTTGAAATTACAGAGAAACGGTTGATTTTAGGTGTATAATATTACCAATACCTTTTATAGTGCTTGAAAACACCTTTAAAATTATCAATATTAAATATCGATTACATTCAACCTAAGCGAGATATGCTGCAAAATATTGATGACTAATGTATTAAAAAAAAATGAAAAGTATATTTTTAACTCCTCATCCATCAGAATTTAAATACATCGTTTTCCTTCTACAGTACTTTTTATTATAGTGTTGTTGCTATGTTCAAAAAGTTAAACGGATTTAAAATAAATGGTTTAAAAAAAATAAGATCAAATTATAGAGAGCATTTTTAAATTTTATTAAAAATCTCTTTTACTCCGTGTGACTCGAAAATGGTAAGAGATACGAACGAAAAAAGATACCGAACAAAAATGTAGGCTTTTTTTAGATAAAAATTTTATTTTCGTTTTTCATTACTGTATCTCTTATTTTTTCAAGTTACAGAGAGAAAAAGGAAGATTTTTAAGAAAATTTAAAAATGCGCTCTATAATTTGATCTTACTTTTTTTTCAAAAACCATTCACTTTAAACCCGTCCAACTTTTTTAACATAGAAATAACACTATAATAAAAGGTATTGTAGAAGGAAAACGATGCATTTAAATTCTGGTGGATGAGGGATTAAATTTACTTCTCATTTTTTCTTAAAATACACTATTCATCAATTTTTTTGCAGCATATCTCGCTTAGTTTGAATATAATCGACGTTTAATATTGTTCATTTTAAAGCTCTTTTCAAGCACTACAAAAGGTATTGGTAGCATTACACAACTAAAGTCGACCATTTGTCTGTTATTTCAAGTTGAATAGGTACACCGATTTGAGCTTGCACCAAAAAAACAAACTCTTCTCACCTACCATATCTATTTTTGTATTATAACTAGAAGATCTATGAAGGAACGAATCTCTTTGTTTCCTTATAAGCTACAAAAATGTTTTATATAGTTTTTTTAGTGAAATGCGCAGTTTTTAAAGTACATATTCGCAAGGAACCGTCCGAAAAGGTGTCATTTTTTAATGAATATGGCCGATTTTCAACCACGAATAACTCAAAAAGTAGTGAGTTTAAAAATATGGAACAGTTTTTGCTTAGAATTAGGTTCCATAGCCACTTTCGTGGTTATTGTAACCGAAAATCCCCCCCCCCCCCCGAGAAGGGGTGGGAACCACCCCCAAGATAAAAGCGCACATCTGCATATGGTAGACTTTGAATTAGGAGATAACTACAGGCTATTCTCAAAATTTCATTAAAATCTATGCAGTAGGATAGAATTCGGAGGTAATATCCTATTATTGCTCCCATTGACTGGCGTTAAAAAAAGAGGACTGAAAAAGTAAATGCTACTTCAGAAAGGCATGAACTAAATAAACATATATATCTCATTCAGTCATTTATGAACTTTGTATAAAAAAAGTACACTAGTAAAGAGTGTAGTATCTGGGGACTCGAGAGATCGAGAGCCTGAAAGCCCTGAAGAAGACATGAGAGAGGACGTCGAAAGCCCAACCCGGAAGCCTGGTCAGTTTAATTTAATATTCATTTTTGGTAATAATATTAATCTAGGTTGTATATTATTTATTTATTTATTTATTTATTTATATATCAGTATACTTATCACTAAATAACACATTGAGATGGGCCTATTTTTACGTCATATTGAACCCAAATTAGGATTATATAATTCATGCAGCATCAAAATTTGTATGCATTGCTTTGTCGTAGGCGGACACTATCTATTTAATATGCATGGCGATTTTAAATGAATTTCTTTTTCCACTTTTAGTGATTTCTTAAAATGTTTGAAACAAATGTATTTGATTTTTAATAGAGCAAATAAAAATATTGGAAAATGTTGACTCTAGCAATGGAAAATAGAGTTTTAGCTAAAAGATACAGATCCAGCATTCACAACTCCTCTTCCTGTTACTACGTGCAGTATTCCTTCGTGAACCAAAAAGCTATCTACTGTCGTTACCAGCTTAAATCGATACAAAAAGGAAGAAACGCCCAGAACTCTCTTGGTACAGAAATTTCAAGAACTTATACATACACAGCACTATGACAAAATTCTTTACACAGATGCCTCCAAAGAAAAACAGGCCGTCGGTTGTGCCGTCACCACCTCAAATACAAGAGTAGCATCATATCGACTTTCTCCCAGATGCAGTATACACACTCCTGAACTGTATTATACTTAAGGCATTAGAGTTGCCCATTACTAACGAGAATCATTAGCGATATGTACCGATTCACTTGCTGCGATTGGTTCAATTAAAAATATATACTCCATACATCCCATTGTACAGTGCATCCACATATCTGCCAACAACAGTAAAAAAGTGGTATTTCAGTAACCATCATCTGGATACCATCCTATGCTGATATCAATGGAAATGAGAACGCTGATCAAGCAGCAAAACATAACTGCTCCCTTGAAAATCTGGAAAACATACAACTTCACCAAGATCTAAAGGTTAGTAACATGAACAACGTATTAAGTACTTGACAAACACACTGGAACATGCAAAATACAAAACTACGCACAATCCAACCAACTGTTACCTCCATCACCATGCCTCAAATAAACAGAAAAGGCAGTATTATTATCAGAAGACTCATAATAGGTCACACCCGTCTTACTCATGAATATCTAATGTCCTCTGAAAACCGTCCTCGCTGTGAACATTGTGATGCACCATTAACAGTCCAGCACATATTACTAAGTAGAATGTGTCCACTACAGAGTTCAAAGAGACTACTACAACTTCCAAAACAATTTAAGTGACCTACTCTGTTCTACAGATATGTACAGTGCCATAATTTGTTTCTTAAAAGACTGTCACCTTTATAGGCCAGGGTAATAAGACAAAAATATACCCTGTTCGTGACACTTCAGCAGCCAGGGTACTGAAGCGGTTTTTCGACAGGTAATACCTATCCGCTGTGAGCTCGTACGTAGAGGGGATATTTACAAATTCTCGAGCGCCAGTAGTGGCAAGTCTGTAAACGTTTACCGGAAATTTGACATAAATGTCAAAGTGATTAATGTAAAATTAAAATTAAAAACATTAATTATAAAAAATATTAGTTGGTCAAAGATGTGGTATATATTTTTACCTTAAATATACTTACGTTTTAAATACTGAATTTAAGTTTTTTTAATGTTCCGTAATATGCAATTATAATTTAATCTAAAAATCTTAGCGCCATCTACACGATAATTGTGAAAGTATCCGAAGTAAGAAATTCATATTTTATCAATAGAACGTCAAAATGATTAGCAAAATCTTAAAAAAATCGATTACAATTTAATTAATGTTTTGCGTTGTAAATGTTAAGCGATAACAATTAAATAATAAATTTAAAAATTACCGGTGAAAGATAATTCCAGTAATCCGCTAGGAGCGCCACCAGCGAAGCTCAGAGCGTATACGCTGTGAGCTCGTACGTAGAGGGGATATTTATAAATTCTCGAGCGCCAGTAGTGGCAAGTCTGTAAACGTTTACCGGAAATTTGACATAAATGTCAAAGTGATTAATTTAATATTAAAATTAAGAACATTAATTATAAAAAATATTAGTTGGTCAAAGCTGTGGTATATATTTTTACCTTAAATATACTTACGTTTTAAATACTGAATTTACGTTTTTTTAATGTTCCGTAATATGTAATTATAAATTAACCAGTTAATCTTAGCGCCATCTACACGATAATTGTGAAAGTATCCGAAGTAAGAAATTAATATTTCATCAATAGAACGTCAAAAGGACTAGCAAAATCTTAAAAAAATCTGTTACAATTTAATTACTTTTTAGCGTTGTAAATATTAAGCGATAACAATTAAATAATAAATTTAAAAATTACCGGTGAAAGTTGAATTAACAATCCGCCAGGAGCGACACCAGCGAAGCTCAGAGCGTATAGGAACAAATTATAACTATTTCCTGCGTAGGATCTGGCGGCCATTTTTATTTATAAACAGTTAACTGTCAAAAAATGTCATTTTCCCCTTTTTTTAAATCAACGGAAAACAGTGAAACTTATGATTTTTTTAGTACAAATATCTTCGAGATTATGGAAAAAGCTTTAAAATGACTTATTACAAAGTTTGATATACTCATTTATTGTTAATATAATTATTGCGAAAAAAGTCGGAATTGCAAAAAAAAATATTTTCTTAGTAACTGTTGTAAAAATTAGTGTACAGCTTTGAAATTTTTGTCAAATGAGGGTTCTTTGGTGCTTAATATGTGATAAAAATTTCATAGCGATTCATTCAATTGTTTAAATTTTATTAAAATTTTTTATCCCAGAGAGCATTTTTTTTGCAATAACATAAGTCAGAAAAAAATGACCTTAGGACCATTCCACAGGTGACAAATGAAAGAGCATGAGCTACATTTTCAACATGGTTTAAAAAAGTGAAAAAAATGCATTTATTAGTAATAAATAATTATGCAAAAGTTTCGTCAATTTTTCTTTATAAACTTTTTTAATAACTTTTTCCAAAAAAATTAACTTTTTTACCCTGCTTTAAGTGCATAACTACCAAGTAATGTTATCTATATCATAGTCGATAAAAAATTGTAATAAATATGTATAATTTCTTATATAACAAAATCAAAAGTTTATAAGGAAAGATTTACGATACTTGTTTAGGCAATACGTAAAGTATCCTTAACAATAGTAACCTATACTTATTGTACGGTTATAGAGTATATTCCCATAGGTAAGCTGGTTAAGAGTAGATAACGATTTTTCATATGTAATTTAAAGTATTATCTGCATAAATGGCACAAAGAATATTTGCTACGAGAGGTATATGGTTCAAAATGCATACAGTATCACGACTAATAAGTTATGTTCACATACATGTAGAGTACTTACAGTTTTATTCCTTGATGACGTGTCACATCAGAGCTCTGATTGAATTCCATAATCCATTTGGTTCATTTGTAAGGCACTCACTAATACGCTAAATAAATCATCGTCGATAATACTGAGCAGATTGAATTATCTGAGCGGTATAAAACGATAGCAAAAAAAGCCGGTAAAATGCGGCCTTTTTACGAATAGCGGGAGCGTCGATAGATTAGAGATGATTCTCGTTAGGAAGCTTTTGACGATCTGCCCCGGCGAGGGGTTCAAATGCGAGTCTCAACAATAACCTGGAGTTTCCAGAAAGGTTACATAAATACTACTTGAATTTTAAGTAATCAGTAGTACAGGGGCGTAACTAATTATTTTAGTGAGCCGTGTACAATATATTTATTGTACATATTGCCGGGGGCGACAGGCGAGAGAGATGGCCTATATCACCTCGAAGAGAGGGGATTGGCAAAGATGTGCACAACGATAAGAAATGTTTGAAGAAATTAGAGTTTATATACACAAGGGGTAACAACGATAAAATGGAGGAAAACGATAAGTTTTCCCCCTAGGGATAGATTTTAATCTTCCAGGGGAATCACAGCGATTTTCGTAATACCACGAAGAAAATCACCGTGAGTAGTGTGAATCTTGACAGTACGAACTAGACCATCCTTACCAGGCAATACATCTATTACCCTGGCAGTTGGCCATAAGAGTGGAGGAGTACCATCCTCCTTCAACAGAACCAAATCCCCGATCTTGACAGGGTCAGTAGGGTCGGTCCATTTATTTCTTTGCTGCAGGAGGCAAAGATAGTCTTTTTTCCACAATTTCCAAAATTGCTGTTGAATTTTACTAATACGCTGAAAAAGATTCAACCTATTTTCAGGTATCTCTGAAACACTTGGTTCAGGGGGCGCGGTTAAACTTCTTTGAACTAAGAAGTGAGCTGGAGATAGGAAAGCGAAGTCATTGGCGTCAGACGACATCCTAGTGATGGGTCTCGAATTTAGAATAGCCTCGATTTGGCATAATACTGTGTTAAACACTTCAAAGGTGAAGTGGGAATTTCCTATAATTCGATAGAGGTGATACTTCACACTCTTTATTCCTACCTCATGGAGGCCGAATTGATGGGGGTTGCGGGGAACACCCATCTTGAAGGTTATGGAGTTTTGAGTACAGAATTCCTTAATCTGTTCCGAATTATTTTGATTTAAGAAAAAATCATAGAATTCGCGCATTTCATTTTTTGCCCCATGGAAATTTGTGGCATTGTCGCTCCAAATAATACTGGGCGTGGATCTTCTGGCAATAAACCTTTTCAGAGTAAGAATATAGGCTTCTGCGCTTAATCCTGTGACGAGTTCGATATGAACACATTTAGTGCTCATGCAAATGAAATAGGCTACGTATGCTTTGTAAAGCGGTGCCTTCCTCAAATGTGAGGACTTAATTAAGAAGAACCCCCCATAGTCCACTGAGACGACTTGGAAGGGTCTAGTGGGGAGTACACGATCGGGATGCATATCTGCCATCTGTTGAACAGAATTGGGTGTCATGAATCGGAAACAGTTTACACACTTACGAATTAAGCGTTTAATCTGTCTTAATCCGTCAATTGGCCAGTACTTCATTTTGACATACGAAAGTACTGTTTGCGCGCCTGAATGTAATAACTTATGATGAGCTTGAGTCAAGATTAGTTCTACAACTCGACATTTAGAAGGAAGTAGAATGGGGTGTTTTTGATTATACGATATGGGGGCGTGTCGGAGACGTCCTCCCACACGAATCAGCCCATCATTATGTTGTAGGAAGGGGTTGAGTTTACGAATGGCTTTATTGGTCACGAGTTTAGCATTTTTCAATTCAAGAATCTCTTTTTTAAAGTAGATACTTTGGATATACCTGATGATCGCGTGATCAGCGATCTCCATTTCGGGTGGCGTCAATATATCCGTATCTCGTGGAGAGTTATTTATTTTCTTTTTAATATTACTGATGAATCTAAAAAGATAAGCGACAATTCTTTGAATTTTACGAAAAGAAGAAGATTTAGCGAATAGATTTTCAAAGGTGTCGTTGAGTTCGTGATTTGTTGCTATGTTTGAGACAACTAACTTCCTTAATTCAGGAAGATCATCCTGAAAATGAGGAATTTGATGAAGAGAAAAATCGATGGGATTGTCTCTAATAAAGCTAGGTCCGCATAACCAGTCTTCGGTGGTCTGGGGATTATCAAAGACATTTATCCCTCTGGAAGCGGGGTCAGCGATGTTTTCGTGACTTCTGACGAAATGGAAATCACAAGGAAAAGTTTCCAACAAGGAATTGACCTTTTGAATTCTGTTTTGTACAAAAATGTTCCAAATGTGTTTTTTAGAAAGTATCCAAGACAAGGCAATTGTAGAGTCAGCAAAGAGATGAGATGAAGATATACTCAAATTTTTCTTGAAGATGTGAAAAAGTCTATGAGCCAGAGTGACTCCCAACACTATTCCACAAAGTTCCAATTTGGGGATGGTGAGTTTATTTTTTAGCGGAGAAATTTTGTTTTTAGAAGCGATAAGCCGCGACGATACAGAAAAGTCTGAGTATGTCGCTTTGAGATACACACAAGTGCTGTATATTTTTTCCGATGCGTCGGTGAAAATAATTAATTGAACATCAACAACTTTCTTTTGTAAAAGTAAGCATCGAGGTACCTTGACCTCTTCTATAGTTTTGAATGTCGATAAGAGGTTTTGCCAATTTTTCATAATGATGGGTGAGTCAATGGGTTGATCCCAGTCCAATTTCTGGGACCATATTTCCTGTATCAAGAGCTTAGCGTTCACAAGGACAGGGGATAACCATCCTAGCGGGTCATACAAAGTAGCAATGTAGGAGAGAATAGTACGTTTAGTAACAACATTAGCCAATTTGAAGATAGGAGTTTTAAACGAAAAGTGGTCGCGTTCTGAATCCCAGAATATGCCTAAGACTTTATCAGATCCCGTGAAGTTAAGACTGACTTCAGAGACGGGATTTAAATTGTGTTGAGACAGAAATTCTGAAGAACTGCAGTTCCACTTGTGGAGGAGGAAACCATGGGTTTCTAGCAAAGAAGTTAATTGTTCGAAAAGACAACTTAATTCATGAAGACTGTCAGCACCGCTGATCAGGTCATCCATATAGATAGATTCTTGCAGAACACTAGTAGCAAGTTCGTGGGTATGTTTGTTGTTGTCAGCGATGTGCTTGATAACTCTTTGAGCGATAAATGGGCTACTTGGGAGCCCGAAGGGTAATCTTTGAAATTGATAGCACCGTAAAGGCTGCTGAATATTGTCCCTAAAGAGAAAATTTAACAGAAATGTTTCAGTGGGACAAATGGCGATTTGTAGGAACATAGCCTTGATGTCGCCTACTAGTGCGAATTTAAACTGACGAAACTTAGCGAGAATGTCAAAAAGTTCATGTTGGACGACATAACCTTTGTCTATGACGTCACTGAGGGAGATTCCCGTAGACGATTTATTGTTTGGATCGAAAACTATACGAGTGGAAGTAGTAGAGTTGGATTTGAAAACGGGAAAGTGAGGGAGAAAGTAATTAGGTTTACCTGAGTCATTTAGCATTTTTAACGGCACTTGAATTATTTGTCCGTTATTGAGATATTCCGATATAATGTCCTGATATTTTTCCAATAAATCAGGGTTGAGTTGAAAACGTTTCTCGAGACTGAGAAAACGTCTTTTTGCCGAGAGAAACGAATTTCCCATGTCTATATCTTCGATAGGGAGTTTGAGATTGAGTGTGGACTCATATCGTCCATTGGGGAGAACATTAACATGTTTTACAAAATTAATTTCAGCGGGGTGATCATTAATGAGATCGGTGTTCTGAGGAGCGGCTTCTTCCAGCTCCCAGAATTTTTGTAAATGATCGGATAGTTCCTCGTTGGACACTACCGGCTCATTTACGGCGGAAGGAGTGTTATGAGAACAACAAGTAACGAGAGAGTTTGAATAAAATTCCAAAGCCTTTTTAGTATTTTTCGACTTAAGAGCAAAGTCTGGAACTGACCCTGATATCGTGTACCCGAGTAGAGTGCGTTGAAGAACGGGAAGACCTTTTCCCAAACGAATTATTTCAGGTTGAATGATATCGTTATACAGGTCTGCACCGAGCAGGATACCAATTGGGGATGTTACATGGAACATCGGATCACCTAATGGTATCTCTGAGGGTATGTTTAGTTTGCTCGCCGAAATAGAAATTTGAGGAAGCGGATTTGTTATCTTTGGGAGTACAGAGCACGAGATGTCAAAAGGAACGTCGTTAGCGACAGCGAAAATTGTTGTATCTACAATAGATTGAGACGAGGATGAGGTGGAGTTAATTCCATTGATCCGTAATTTTCCATCTCTAGTGGTGAGTGACAGTTCCTTTACGAGGTCAGCACTAATAAATGAAACCTGTGAGGCCGAGTCTAAGAGTGCCTTTGCGAAGACCCTCTTGCCGCTAGGAGCGACAAGATAGACCTGGAGTGTGCTTAATAACACCAAATGATTATCAAGCGAGGCTGCAGATAGAGCCATTGAATGTGGAGTCGAATTTTGAAGATTAACTTCCGTTTCAGGAGCTCTAACATGTGAGGGCCCCTGTTGTGAATTACCCTGTGTATGGGAGTTATTTGAGATAGCGGTTTTATTATGATTATTTGAGTTGTGTTGGCCAACAGCCGCGGAAGGGTTACTATGACCCGTTTTGTCGAAATGGAGCAACGTGTGATGACGAGATTTACAAACTATGCAAGAGAATTTGGATTTACACTGATCGAGCATGTGAGACCCAAGACAATTAATACAAAATTTATTTTGTTTGACAAAACTAAAACGTTCTTTAGAATTCAACTGCTTGAACTGAGGACAAGAGTAGATCGAGTGAGAGTCGTTGCAATAGGAACATTTCTTAGGACCTAAGCGAGGCGAAAGGTTACTGGTAGAAGTGTCTGAGGCTAGGTGTAAAGAGTGTCTGGAAGTAGTAGTCGATTTTGGTTTTGATTGAGATTGAATATTCTCAAGATGAACAACGCGTGTCTCGATTTCCCCTAGAAAATGGACAAAATCAGGGGTAGCTTGGCTACCACCGGATTGGAACTCAAGAGCCCTAATGGTAGGTGCGTCGAGTTTCTGAGTAGCGATATGTATGAGAAGTAAATGCAAGAGATCTGAAGGGGGCCTATTCAAGTTCAATAGGGCCTTGAAATTATTTGACATGACCGTATGAAAATTTCTTAATTGTGAGTGATTTGCGTTTCCAGAAATAGGAGGCGCATCAAGAATTTGAGAGATGAGAGTTTTGATAAGCGATTTAGAGTTGGCGTACCTTTGTGTCAGGTTATCCCGGGCTATTTTGTAATTGTCACCTGTGAGTGGGATATGCTCGAGAAGCGTCAAAGGCTCGGAAGTTAGAAAACTTTTGAGGTAAATGAGTTTTTCCAGATCACTTAATGTAGTATCAGATCCTATTATTGTATCAAAGGTCTCAATGAATGAATTGTATTCAGTAACTAAGCCACTAAATGGTTTTAACTGAATACGAGGGAGGTTTACTGTTCGTTGCCTAGCCATAGACTGTGAGGTTAGAGAAGAATTAGGGTCAAATTGGAGGGAGGGGGTAGCAGTCACATTAGAACTTTCAATGACCTCTAACCTTTCTTCCAATAGAGAAATTGTATCCAAATATTTATCAAAAACCACAGAGGAATCAGTAGAGGGGGTAGGTTCCTCGGGGATCGTCTCCAGCACATTTTGAGCATCGCGGAAAAGTCCGTAAGAATGTTTGAGTTGTGAAATTATTTCACGAATTTTATATTTGTTTAGAGAATTAAGAGTTGTGGGAACCGAATCAGCCAACTTGGTTATATCAAGTTTTGCGGTGAGCCTCTGTCGGTTATATTTTGATCGGTCAGCCATGTTGCGAGAATGTGAGATTAGATAGATTATTTGCAAATGTCTAAACCTATAAATCGATGCGAAAATGAGAGAATATGTACAATATATTATATATTACACGTTTAATAGTGTGAGATTGGCTTAATAGTATCACCCTGTATGAGCGCAGATTAGTATATGAAATGCAAAACTATAAAATTTCAAAATATATGCAATTTTCCAAAATGGGTATTTTTCAGCAAGTGTGAGACACCCTTAACAAGTATTTAAATTAATTAAATTGAAGGAAAAAACAATTATTTATTTTCTATAGTTTTCTAGAAGTGTAAAATGAGCTTAAGCGAAGCTAAATGTAGCAAAAACTTACAATTTATGCAAGAAAACAAAATTATTTTTAATAATTTTTGTAACCTGTGAACCAGGCTTAATCGGATTCAAAATTATAAATTTAATTTAAATCAAAAGGTTGAACAAACAATGTTAAAATTATAACACCCGTACTATCAGCCAAGAAATGAGTACACTTTTTGTATACTATAAACAGAAAAATATATTTACGAAAATAAAATAATGTAATATATGCAAATATTTTTTCATACAAACAAAACGACTCCTTTATTTGAACAAAGCAAGTAGTTTCTGAAATTGCACGTGTAGACCGGGCTTAACAACCTACCAGCTATTGTAGAGACGTGCTGGGTTAAATACTGAGAATTTGAGTGCAGAAAGAGAGGAATATTTTATTTTTGTGCCGGGGCGGCGTGGCTTGGAAATTTCCAAATGCAACAGAAAGACACTATAAATGAAAAACCGTTATTCTCAGAATAGAGATTATCAAAATATGCAAATACGAAGGACCTTGAGGATTTAATTAATAAATAATTAATATGATACGGCTCGATGGAACAGAAATGTTTAGGCAATACGTAAAGTATCCTTAACAATAGTAACCTATACTTATTGTACGGTTATAGAGTATATTCCCATAGGTAAGCTGGTTAAGAGTAGATAACGATTTTTCATATGTAATTTAAAGTATTATCTGCATAAATGGCACAAAGAATATTTGCTACGAGAGGTATATGGTTCAAAATGCATACAGTATCACGACTAATAAGTTATGTTCACATACATGTAGAGTACTTACAGTTTTATTCCTTGATGACGTGTCACATCAGAGCTCTGATTGAATTCCATAATCCATTTGGTTCATTTGTAAGGCACTCACTAATACGCTAAATAAATCATCGTCGATAATACTGAGCAGATTGAATTATCTGAGCGGTATAAAACGATAGCAAAAAAAGCCGGTAAAATGCGGCCTTTTTACGAATAGCGGGAGCGTCGATAGATTAGAGATGATTCTCGTTAGGAAGCTTTTGACGATCTGCCCCGGCGAGGGGTTCAAATGCGAGTCTCAACAATAACCTGGAGTTTCCAGAAAGGTTACATAAATACTACTTGAATTTTAAGTAATCAGTAGTACAGGGGCGTAACTAATTATTTTAGTGAGCCGTGTACAATATATTTATTGTACAATACTTTTGCATAATTATTTATTACTAATAAATGCATATTGTATTCACTTTTTTTAAACCAAGTTGAAAATATAGCTTATGCTTTTTCAATTGACACCTGTGAAAAGGTTCTAACGTCATTTTCTTCTGACTTATGTTATTGCAAAAAAAATGCTCTCTGGGATAAATAATTTGAATAAAATTTAAACAATTGAATGAATCGCTTTGAAATTTTTATCACATATTAAGCAACAAAGAACCCTCATTTGACAAAAATTTCAAAGCGGTACACTAATGTTTACCACAGTTATTGCGAAAATAATTTTTTTTGCAATTCCGACTTTTTCGCAATTATATTAATAGGTCTGGATCCCGCGTATGAAAAAAAAGTTGATTAATAGCAAGCTGAAAATTTGTTAATAGCTTAAGGGTGTCTAATCGGACAAACTTTGATATATGGGAACACTGGAACAGGGGAAGTTTTAATTGTGGAACAGTTTAAAAATTTGGAACGGTCAGACCACGAAAACGGCACATGTATTTTGTCCGACAGAACAGACTTAAACTCTCCGAACAGAGATTAAACTCTCATGCAAAAATCAGACTGCTATTTATCACCAAATGGGCAGTTTAATGAGTGGAACATGTCGAATATATCAAATGACAGGAATTATGACAGGTGATAAATAGAAGTCTGATTTTTGCATGAGAGTTTAATCTTTGTTCGGAGAGTTTAAGTCTATTCTGTCGGACAAAATAAATGTGCCGTTTTCGTGGTCTGACCGTTCCAAATTTTTAAACTGTTCCACAATTAAAACTGCCCCTGTTCCAATGTTCCCATATATCAAAGTTTATCCGACTAGACACCCTTAAGCTATTAACAAATTTTCAGCTTGCTATTAATCAACTTTTTTTTCATACGCGGGATCCAGACCTATAACAATAAATGAGTATATGAAACTTTGTAATACGTCATTTTAAAGCTCCTTCCATAATCTCTAAGATATTTGTACTTAAAAAACCATAAGTTTCCCTGTTTTCCATTGATTAAAAAAAAGTGAAAAATGCCATTTTTTGACACTTAATTGTTTATAAATAAAAATGGCCGCCAGAGCCTACGCAAGAAATAGTTACAATTTGCTCTTATAGGTATTACCTGTCGAAAAAACGCTTCACTACCTTGCTGTTCAAGTGTCATGGAAAAAACCTTATTACCCTGGACTATTACTAGTTAATGTAATTATATTAAGATGTAACTTGTATCCCAACTTGTATACAAATAAATTGTAATTATTGCATGTAAACATATTGTAAAAATTTTGTATCAGTGTCAATGGCCAATAGTTGCCGAGACACTTTAATTTAATTAAAAAAATAGAGTTTTGTATAATAATTCTTAATGCTTTTATTTCTTCTGTTCACAAATAATTTGTTACTATTCTTTAGAAGTTATGTTATAATATACACATATTGTATTAACAAATTATATATTTTTTAAACACTATTAAATAACCAAAAATTCTTAAACATATTGTTCTAAATCTATTTTCTTGTGGCATCCTTATATAATTTACTATCTTAGAAAAAACATTAATAAATTAAACAAATTTTGGTTTTGTTGCTTGGTAAGAAACTCTTCTAATAATTTAATTTTATCTGCCTTAAAACTCTTCGGGATTTCTTCCCCATTTAAATATCTTGTGAATAGCACTTTAAGAGAGCTTCTTAGTTTTGGCGTTCCGTTTTTGAGAAATTCTGCTGGTATGTTCTCCGGCCCGGATGCTTTGTTGGTCTTCATGTATTTAAGTGCTTATTGTGTTTGTTCTTTTTCCAGGTTTACATTTTCGCGCTGTACTGGGTGGGGTGAATCAGTATTTTAAATATGTCTATGTCTGTATTCATTTAGTTCCATTGCCCCCTTGCGTAATGCACTTTCCATGCATCTATTTGAATGGGCTGTATTCGACTTTTGTTTGATGTGTCGGTTTTCAAGGTTTTTATTAATTTTCATGCCGCTGATGATCACGTTCCTCCGATGTAAGTCAACTTCTTTACATTTTGCATCCCATGTTTCATTTTTGTTGTTCCTTGCCATTTCTTTAAATAGTCTTAATATATTTGCCTATAATAACTGTCGTTAACGAAGTCACGTCTATCAGTACCTCGAAAAAATATAATTTTACTAAAGAAATTCTAGCATATAATTTAAAAGAAAAAGATGGTTTTGCTTGTTTTTGATTCAGAGGGATGCACAATCGCTGGACAGCTGTTTCTACCATTGCAGGCTTCCTCAACAGCGCTAGGACGCGCACACCTCTAAATCGAAAAACAGCTCGACCATCTATTTAAGGGGAATTTCAAAGATTATTGAAATACACATCTTAATAGATGTTTTCATGGATTTTACCATAATTCCTAAATGGGACTATATTGTCCCAAATAGTTGTTTATATCGGATTGTATTTATCCCATTCGCAATAATTGTTTGCGAACTTACTGTGCCAAGAAGCCGTTTTATAACACAAAAAAGAAAAAATTGAAAATTTAAGCTAGGAAGTTATCAAACCCCTAAGACATAAGAGAAGAACTATGAATATTAAGAGGACTCTTTCCAAATCAAAACTCGTGAGGAACTTCAAAGATCTCCTCAACAACCTGGCAAAAGACAATAAAGTGTCTTTAATATGGGTGCCTGTTCATGAAGGGGTGAATGGAAAGCAACGAGCAGATATATTGGCAACACAAGGCTCGAGAGCAACATTTAAAGACCCAGAACCAGACCCAATGACACAGGCTGCGACGTCATGACACACAGACCGGTAGGTGTAAACTTGAGCTTAGCTTGGTTTCGGATGAACTATAGGTAAGATGAATCGACCATTGTGCAGGAAGTACGAAATGAAACAAGAGAATGCCGTTGACTTTGCAATCCTATACCATTGCAACGTGCATTGCAAGTGATGTGAGGCAGGAATTCATTGGTCAACTGAGGTTTGAAGCAGAAGAAATCCTAAAAATACTAATATAAAAACTGTTGACATTCGTTGAGACCACAGGACTCATTAGAGTTAAAAGAAATAAACAAGGAATGGTACAAAGGCCTTACGATCAAGGACCAAAGACTAACGAGTCTTGCCTGATTTTAGAAGAAGACAAGAAGAACTATTAAAAGAAGATAACACTACACCTCGTATGTATTAATGCACTACTTGGCACGTTTAAATATGACTCAGATTGTTTCATTAAAACAAATCACATCATGTTAGTTGTTAAATAACCTCTTCCCAGGGACATACATACGTATAATGTACGTAGTTATAATATAAACTGATACGGTAACATTGGAAATAAATAGTTTCAATCTTGAACTTGACCGTTCATATGCATTTTTTTTATATCAAACACAAACAAGTCTATTTTTAGTATTACGCGCACATTAACATTACTCGGTTTGTGTTTAAATGCTCGTTTCGACTAAACAACTCATTTTTTATCATATTTAATGGCTCCCCAGGGAAAAATTGTTGGCGAATCGATTATGTAATAAAAAAAGGCACATGTTTCTAATGTGACAGCTAAAACGGAACAAATATGGTTATTGAAAAAAGTTGAAGTCTCGATCGCATTTACAACAATGAACAAAGCTTTAGGGTGGAATTGGGTAAAAATTATAGGTATTGGCCCTATAATAACAAAACAATCAATAATAAGCAATTTCCAGGAGGAAAATAAACTTCCTGTAGCTGGCTGTATACCATAAATCACAAAAATACCAAGTTTCTTGTAAAAGGTATATATTAAAATATCCTAAATAAGGGTCACAATACAAAACGTTTTCGGATTAAGGAATCCATCATCAGTGTTTAAAAGCCCTAAAATTAAGTATAACCTAATTAAATGAGATAAAAGTTAAAATTGACAGAGGTTTTCAAGAACAAGAGGTCATACTTACAAAATTTGCATGCCTGAGCCACCAAAATGTATCGGGTAAAAACCCTTTAAATGTAAATAATAAGGATGTTTTACATATTTATATAAAATTCATTGGATGGTATAGATAAACCTGGATGTTACCCAGGGCAACACAGGACTCTCCCCACGTGGTTGGAACTTTTTTTGGAGAAAACCTCACATATTGGATTTCAATGGCCAACTGACAATTGAATTCAAGAGCAACCCAAAATGACATCGAGAACTGTCAATGTAACCTAGTTGTAATATTATTTCAGCCACAACATTAAAGATTAATTTAAATGTTTTAAGATAAAAAACAGTATCAAATTTACAAATAGTAAAAATAAAAGATGTTCACAAAATATGAAAGATTTTATTCTAAAAATAATGCATATTTTACAACCATTTCATTTTTAACCAATTTGATGTCAGGTCTCTGGAGGACTCAGTTTCATCAAGTTACTTTAGTCTCATTTTCAGATAAAAATCAGATAAAAACAAAACCGTATTTTTACAATTATCACATCACTTTTTCTATCATTATACAATTTATGTGGGTTCGACTACCAAGAAAGTTATCAGTCATTAAACAATTATCATTTCATCAATACTCTTAAAATCGTACACATATGTACACATTACATACTATTTTGTGTTCCTAGTATAAGACCTACACAATTATTTGTCTAATCGTATTGACAATTTTATACCACCGATACAACACCTATTGGTATTGTTGACTGCATAACTTCCTGTAACGTAAACATTACATTTCCCTATTTTGAATACTTAATTAATGCATTATTTTTAGAATAAAATCTTTCATATTTTGTGAACATCTTTTATTTTTACTATTTGTAAATTTGATACTGTTTTTTATCTTAAAACATTTAAATTAATCTTTAATGTTGTGGCTGAAGTAATATTAAAACTAGGTTACATTGACAGTTCTCGATGTCATTTTGGGTTGCTCTTGAATTCAATTGTCAGTTGGCCATTGAAATCCAATATGTGAGGTTTTCTCCAAAAAAAGTTCCAACCACGTGGGGAGAGTCCTGTGTTACCCTGGGTAACATCCAGGTTTATCTATACCATCCAATGAATTTTATATAAATATGTAAAACATCCTTATTATTTACATTTAAAGGGTTTTTACCCGATACATTTTGGTGGCTCAGGCATGCAAATTTTGTAAGTATGACCTCTTGTTCTTGAAAACCTCTGTCAATTTTAACTTTTATCTCATTTAATTAGGTTATACTTAATTTTAGGGCTTTTAAACACTGATGATGGATTCCTTAATCCGAAAACGTTTTGTATTGTGACCCTTATTTAGGGTATTTTAATATATACCTTTTACAAGAAACTTGGTATTTTTTTAATAAGCAATTCTGATTTAAAAATATGATAATATTATATATATTTTTGTTTTTGTATACAGTCGAAGATATAATTTGAAGTTTGTTTGATTGTTTTTACTAACAATCGTTACATATTTATTTGGTAATTAATTATCTAAACAAATGATTTACGCTTCTCCAAGAAACTAACGCACCACCGAACTATAGCCTCAGGTTTTATTAACATTATATTTTTTATTCATTCGCTTATAATGCATAATAAAAAAGTTAGGTACTTTAACAACTAGCTATGTTTTTCATCAATATATCCTCATTTTCTGCTTAGTTTAATAAACAAATCTTAAGCTGGGTACTCACTTGAGCACGAATACGCATGAGTCAAGCCGAAGCCGCACCGAATGCCTCGAGTCGGGAAAAAATGTATGAGGACACGCTCCCGCATGAGGACGCATGAGGCTTGTCGCAGTAGTGATCCATTTATTCGTCCTGAATCAACAAACGTATCGAACTAACATTTATCTGTGGCTTGTTCTAATTAATTTTTTGTAAATTTTTAAAAAGTAAAATGCGTGAATTGTTTTAATAATTCGTTTTTGTTAAACGACCTGTTGATCTGATAAAGAAACTTACACGTTTAATAATTTCACGAGAAAGTCCCAAGAAGATTTTAATTTTATTTTAGATGGTATAAGAAGTATGTATAATATATAAAAAAGAAACCAGTTTTAGAAAAGCTATTCCACCGAGGAAAGACTAGCTATATCTCTGCGATTCGTTGCATAATTTTTTTTAATTTTTAATATTTAGAGATAAGAAATAGAATTCAACAAAAACCAAAATTTTAACGCTCTTTTGGATTATTATACACTCACCGGCACAAAATTCCGCCACCCAAAATTTTTGTTTAAGTTTGACAATCTATAATTTTATTATTTTTACTCCGATTTTCAAGATTCTTGCATCAGTTTGTAGGTACATGTATTGATATAGTTTGTTATTATTCCGGTAACAAACATTTTTTGCTTAGATGGCATTATACGGGGGTGAATGGAAGCGTTGTTTTTTCTCCTAATTTAAAAAAATTCTGTGGAAAAATTGGAGGGCTGATTTTGTTTCATACTCCTTTTGTATTATCCTAAAGGTATTACTAAGGTTTTGTTTTTTTGAGTTATCCAAATATCTATTTTCTTGTAATAGACCACGGCGCATCTGTAAAAATATTAGTACATTTGGACGTTGAGAGGTGACTCAAATTTGTTTGCAGAAATTGCTTGAAAATAAATCAAATAATAATATATGAGTTATCCTCCCTTTCAAAAAGGTCCGGAATATTGTTTAAATAATCAAAATGTCAAAAAATTAAGGAAAAATTCGATCTTTTTCTTGGTTTTTTGATTATAACTTTAAAAGTATTCATTTTCGAGAAAAGTTGTACTGACATAAAAGTTGCGTAATTAAATTTCCTACAATATAGAATTGGTTAAAAATTTAAAAAATAGTCACTCTTGTTGCAAAATAGCAATAATTGTGAAACAAACATACAAAAACAAGTATTCGCATTATACGTTTTTCAACCATTTGTGCTACACATAGGACCTTCATATTTCACCCTGAAAAACTATATGATACAGTAAAACAATACTGTATATTTCATTAAGATCGGTTCAATACATTTTGCAAAATAAATTTTGCAATCCAGCTTTCGTAAAAAAAATTCATTTTTTTCAAAATGTTACAGGATTGAAAATAAAGCAGATAGAAAGCTGAAAATTTTTTTGCGTATAGAAGTGTACTGTACCTTTCATTTGCAATTTTGCAAAATTAAAATCGGTTAACACCACGGCGTCAGGAATTTTTTTAAATAAACATTAATTATTGGTGCTACGCGCAGGACAGCGGACAGTTTGTTTTGATTGGGCATTCCAATGACCTTTGATAATGATTGATACATTTTAATTTTTATTACATTTCGATATAAATAAATAAATTGTTTATTGCAAAATAAAAACACACACTCTATCCTTTGAAATAACACTTTTATTAGCAAAAACTTTCTTTGTTAATATATTTTAACTTAAATAAAAAAAGTTTATTATTTTTAAACATATGTAATTGTTTAAACAATATTTCACAAACAATAATAAAGTTAGTTTGATTTTTGTGGAATTAAAATATTAAAATACAACAAAATATAGAGTAAGAAAATAATATATTAGATAAAGATTGGAAGAAATTTTGGTGGAAATCAACTTGTGTGAATCGAACACCGCTGTCCTGCGCGTAGCACCAAAAATTATTGTTTATTTCAAAAATTTTCTGACGCCGTGGTAATTAATCGATTTTAATTTTGAAAATTGCAAATGGAAGGTACAGTACACTTCCATAAGCAAAAAAAATTCAACTTGCTATCTGCTTTATTTTCAGTATTGTAACATTTTGAAAAAATGAATTTTTTTTGTGAAAGCTGGATTGCAAAATTTATTTTGCAAAATTTATTGAACCGATCTTAAGGCTATGGGTACATAATTCGCAAATATTTTACGTGTATCCCTACTTTTTCTGGCTTTACACGTCTAATTACGTGTAGTAAAATTCACACTGGTGTGGATATGTAAACATTACTAGAATGTCATTCTACTTGAAAATGTCATAATTAATTTAAAGAGATGGCTTTTGAATGTTCTTGGATAACTGTTATTTTTATAATTGCAAATTATTAATTTAGTTAATAAATGTGATAATTTTTTCACTAACTATGTTTTCAGTGATTGCAATAATTTATTTGTACAACAAAAACTAATAATCAATCGAGAAAAGAGGAAAAGTGTTAAAGTGATTTTTTAATATGTTGTTATTT
Source organism: Diabrotica virgifera virgifera (assembly GCF_917563875.1). NCBI lineage: Eukaryota > Metazoa > Arthropoda > Insecta > Coleoptera > Chrysomelidae > Diabrotica > Diabrotica virgifera. The sequence continues at coordinate 197,129,681 of NC_065445.1, read as the reverse complement.
TGGAACGCCTACAATTTTGAACATCTCTAACAACAAAATACTTGGATCACAGGATATATCTCTGATGTATTCTCTGCTTGGATCTTCCACAAATAATACACAATAAATAACTTTTTATGAAGTTCACGTCTTAAATCAATTATTTATCAAATACACTATATATCAATAATATTTAATCAATTTCTCAAAATATTCCTGATGCAATGTCAAATATTTAAAATTGTCACTGATTGTCAGTGTCTGACTGACAATATATGCTGACAATATTATATTCGGTTGAGTGCGTTGTAAGACAAAGACAGATTTGGAAAATATTACCACGGCATTGTGTTCATTTTTTTCAAATCCTGAAAAAACCAATAAATATTTTTGAAAAATTTAAACGCAGAATGAAAGACTAAATTATTACCGAGGGCCGAAAGTCCCTTAGAATAAATAAAAAGTTTATTTTGAATGAGATATTTGAAATTAAAAATCACACTAAATTTTCTCTTAGTTTTTTCACCCCTGTAACTTATTAAAATAAACATTATAGAAGTTCTGAGGGACTTTCGGCCCTCGCTAATAACGTAATCTTTCATTCTGCGTTTAAATTTTTCAAAAATACTTATTAGTTTTCTCAGGATTCGAAAAAAATTAATCCCCATTTGAATAGCATTGCAGCCGAAAATACGTACCGATCCTCTTAATGAAATTTACAGTATTGTTTTACTGTATCATAAAGTTTTTCTGGGTGAAATATGAAGGTCCTAGGTGTAGCATAAATGGTTGAAAAACGTAAAATGCGGATACTTGTTTTTGTATGGTTTTTTTCTCAGTTATTGCTATTTTTCAACTAGGGTGACTATTTTTTAAATTTTTAACCAATTCTATATTATAGTAAATTTAATTACGCAACTTTTATGTCAGTACAATTTTTCTCGGAAATGAATACTTTTAAAGTTATAATCAAAAAACGAAGAAAAAAATCGAATTTTTCCTTCAATTTTTGACATTTTGATTATTTAAACAATGTTCCGGACCTTTTTGAGAGGGAGGATAACTCAAATATTATTATTCGATTTATTTTCAAGCAATTTCTGCAATAAAATTTGAGTCACCTCTCAACGTCCATCTCAAAACAGATGCGCCCTGGACTAAAAGAGCTGTAATAAAAACACTGCTTTGAAGGTCTATTTAATTAAAAATATCAAACGAACTAAAATTAACAACACAAATCAATATTAACAACAAAACAAAACAATTCAATAGCGGGTACGTCCACCTCTTGCAGCAACGACTGCTCGAAATCTGTTTAGCATCGAATAAAGATGTGTTATCCTTGCCTGAGGAAAAGCCCGATATTCCTCTACCAGGGCCATAACGGTACCAAATTTTCTGGAGGTCTAGGATGACGGCAAATAGCTTTTTTAATTCATCCCATAAATGCTCAATAGGATTGAGATCTGGGCTGCATGCGGGCCAGTAGAAGAGTAGACACTTCAGGACACTTTGACCTTTGAACCCTAGCGATACAACATCGCGCGTGACTACAGCAGACCGCGTGACTCCGGCGTGGGTGACGTCAGTGGAGTAACTTGTCGGGACTTGTCGGGTGACGTCAGTGGGGTAACTTGTCGGGACTTGTTGGGTGACGTCATTGGGGAGCTTGTCGGGTGACGTTAGTGGGCCACAACTCCGATTAATTATTTTAATTATATTTTAAGTCATTATAATAGTCTAAGTATGTCAATAACCATTAATATTAAACAAAAAATTTTTCCTTAGGAGGGAATTGAACCAAGTACTAACACGATAGTAACTAGATACACATTCCGCGAACCCACGCAAACGCTTGCTAGACACTGGTAATATAAGGTATAAAAAAAACAAATAGATAGGTAAAAATTGTAAAGAAAATTACTACATACTTAAATGTATTATAAAATTAATATATTCCTAAATTTTAGAAGAAACATTCGTAAATAGGTACATTTATACAAAACACAAAAGCATGTAGGTACCTACACATACAAGAATCTACAGGTCGAGCAAGTCTCGTAAATTTCACGATTGCGAGCCACGCTTCACGCAACCGTGTTTGCGTACTTGTGTTTCGAGTTGCGTGGTCGTGCGGAGTTATATTTACCAAATTTAAATCCGTTCCAACATGCTGTCAAAATTAAGTCAATATGGCTACTGGGTGTAAAAGATAAATCTTATTCTATCTGTTCTTAATGAGTTTTAGATAATTTTAGTTGTATTTCTTTGTAATTTTGTGTTGTACAAAGATTAATTTAACATTTTCTATGGAAGTATTAATTTAGAAAGATAATATGCTTCATTGGTGTTGTGTTTTGAAGTGTGAAATGCAATTGTGATAAAGTCAAGATAAAGTTCACTTTTAAACTGAACTAAATAAGGTATCTGAGAGACAACAATGGTTAAATGCAATACAATGTACAGGTTTTACTAGCGAAATGAAAATTTTCCTGTCCTGTCTGCTGTAATCATTTTATATCTGGTAAGTTACAATTACAACAGTAATGATTTTTGAAGATGTTAACATTTTAATCTTATAGGAAAACCAGCCGACTTAATCGATAATAACAATCTCCAGATTGGGTTCCTTCAATAAATATGGGCTATAAACACAATGAAATAAGTTCCCCAAAATCTAAAATGGAGTGGTATCAAAGGAGAATTAAAGGAAAAAATATTCATATTGAAATTATTTATAAGGCACTGGACTGTCTTAAATTCTACAATAATACTAGGTGGGTAAATGATTTTAGACATTTTTCATTAAGAGTAGATTAAGATTAAGTAGATTTTCATTCAGTAGATTTAAGACTTGTTTACACAGGTAGAGTAATGATGCAAGTACTTGATAGAGTAGAGTAACTCTACCTGTAAAAATGCTCAGCACAGTAGAATAGCTGGTAGAGTTTATAGTTGGAGTTAAAGTAGAGTGACTAGCAACCTATGGCAAAGTAACTACTCTATGACCACCACTACTGCCAAAATGTCTACTCGGCTGCACACTCTACCCATGGAACACGCTCAATTATGGCAGAATAGAGTAGGTAGGAGAGTACATGGGGGCGCTGTCATTCTGGCTGGAATTGTGTTTTGTGTAAATAGTGAAAATGAAGTTCACCGAAGATGAAACTTTAAAACTTGTAGAGCTATAATACGGCGAATACCAGTGTTTATGGAATTTAGGTAGTGTATACTACAGAAATAAAAGTTTGCAGCAAGCTGCGGAGGATGAAATCGTCAAAAGAATGGCAAAGGGGGCTTTGGAGTAAACGAGCTTAAGCAAAAAATTAAGAATTTAAGGTGCACTTATAATCAAGAGTGTTTAAAAATACAAAAATCGGTTTCACTATACTAGCATCAGTACTATACTTGTACTCTCCTCATGTGAATGGTATCAAGCCATTTTTGGTAGAGTACTACCGCTACTCTACTCTCCTCAAAACTCTACCCATGTAAACAAGTCTTTAGAAACAGTGGAAAATGAGGTAGCTAGTAGAGTAGTAGTAGAGTAAAATATACTGGTTTAGCAAATTACAATGTTTTAAGGTAATACAGTAGCGATAAACAGGTAGCCAAAACGTGTTCCAAGATTGTCACTGTAATTTTGATTATTTTTTCGAGGCATTTGGCACACGTATTCGTAAAATAATAAAGAATGGCGGTACAGAGCCCAATTTGAAAAATATATTAATATGTGGAAATTACTCTGTAATTATACAATATTTAAAAAACGAGCCTGTACCGCCATTAAGAAGAACAAAAAAATACACTTTCTTCAAATAAACTTTTTTATCCGATGCCTAGATTTTGTGTAATTTTGGAACTACTAATGAAATAAAAAATTTTAGTAGTTCCAAAATAACACAAAATCGGATAAAAAAGTTGTATTTGAAGAAAGTGTATTTTTTTGTTCTTCTTAATGGCGGTACAAGCTCGTTTTTTTATATTATATTTAATTACAGAGTAATTTCCACATAATAATATATTTTTCAAATTGGGCTCTGTACCGCCATTCTTTATTATATTACGAATATGTGTGCCAAATATCTTGAAAAATATTCAAAATTACAGCCGCAATCTTGGAACACATTTTCGCTACCTGTTGATCGATACTGTTTCCTCTTAAGATAGTTTTAATAGTTATTTATGATATAAGTATTAAAAGTACAATTTTAAGACGCGCATGTGAAAGTTAACTTGAAAAAATAATTTTATTAATGTTTTGACTTCCACATCAGATGTCATTGTCAAAATACAAAATATTTATTATTATTAGGTTTGTTCTAGCAAACAGTCAAACTAGTCAAAAACCATCAGCAAACAGTTGGTCAGTAAAAGAACATAATACCAGTGCGATCCCCTCTACTCGCGCTGGTCCACTATTCGCTGATGGTTTCAAACTGATGCTAGAACAAACCTATTATTATTATGCATATCATTATCTGTAAATAATATTTCTTCTGATTGTTAATTGTAAAGGATAGAAAAATTACCATTTATTTCATTTTTTTTAGAATCAGCTGAGAGAAGTGGTCTACAAAAAACCAGGAAGGAAACGGAATATGTGGCTACGAAAGGCAAAAGAAAGGTTTACAAAGCAAATGTGACACATTTTTTTGAAATATTTAGGAATATCAGTAAATTGCATTAAAAAAATGTATGAAAAGATTTTGTTCAATAAAAATGTTTATATTTATCAAGGATGTATTATTTGGTATGGCCACATATCGTCAGTGATGTAATAATACATCCTATCTGTTTTTTCATGAGTTTTGTAAGAGAGACTAAAAACTTGTCTTAGGGTCACCTCCTGTTTTCATATGATATTTTTTGACTTGTTTTGTAGTAAATTAAACTATCTATGAACTACAAAACAAGTCAAAACTTGCATATGAACACAGGAGGTGACCTTAAAACATGTTTTTCCATCTCTCATACAAAACTCATGAAAAAACAGATAGGAGGTATTGTCACATCAGCAAGGATGTACAGTGATAAGTGCCCTAATAACCGGCAAAATATGGGCAACATATTTAGTTGTGAGATAAAAAGAAATGAAACTAGTTGAGCTGGGAAATTTAGCGAAATTAACCTTTAAATTTACGTTATATTGATCCCACCTTTACACATATCGGAGGAGTATGTCAACTAAAACTGTCACTGTGACAGTGGTAGTTTCCAAACTCGTCTGATACGTCTGAAGGTGGTACACAATCAATACAATCTAAATGTATAAGTTAATATCGCTAAATTTCCCAGCTCAACTAGTTTCATGTCTTTTTATCTCACTACTTAATACATCTTTTGTGCTATTTTGCCGGTTATTAGAGCGCTCATCACTGTATTTCTGGTATATCCAGGGAATGTCTACAAAATATATTTTGAATGTCCAGAGAACATTCGTGGACATTCATGGAATGTTCCAATAAGACATTCAGGTAATGTTTAAAATGCTGACACAGGATTTTCCTGGGATGTTCAGGGAACATGTTTTCGGGGATATTCCAGGAATTTTTCAATGTCTGTGTACCTTCTATGGACCTATATGGAATATTTTGGTGTTATTACCGCCGCACTCCACTTGCGATTTGTAATCAGGAAGATTGAACACATTGTTTCAAATACAAGTCAATCCATTTGTGACTAAATAATCATGGATTGACTTCTATTTGAAAGAATGTGTTCAATCTTCACAACTACAAATCGCAAGTGGAGTCCGGCGCTTAGGGCTACTTCTTCTTCGGTATTATGTATTATACTACAGAAATCAGGAACTTTCCTTCTAAATATATGTATGCATCTTGGCCATCAAACATATTCTTCCAAACATTTTTTTAAGGGGTTACATAGGTCTTATGGGTAAAAAAAGTGACTTTTTAAAAAAATTATATCTCGAAAACTAAAATTTATTTTTACTTATAATTGGAACATGTAAAAGTATAGTACTTAAGGTAGTCTCAAAAAAAGTTTCAGCCAAAAATATTCATTTTTGTAGAGTTTAAGTTTTTTTTTGCGTTGGCAGCATAACTAGTCTCATCTGAAATCAAAAAGTTTCTTGTAGTTTATACCTCTGGCTAGAATATGAATGAAGGAATTAAAAAAAATGAAATTTGAAGATTTTACATAAGTTTAAACACATTTTTGACCCCAATTTTTCTCATTTTTAAAGTAGTTTTTTTTATAAAACAAAAATGACCTCATCTAATAAAAAATCCTTTGTTCATTCACTAGCCAGAGGTATAAACTACAAGAAACTTTGATTTCAGATGAGACTGGACTTGTTATGTTGCTCACTGCAAAAAAGGGCTGTTGTCGAAAAATTGCAGTCAACTCTACAAAAATGAATATTTTTGGCTGAAATTTTTTTGAGAGTACTATACTTTTACATGTTTCAATTATAAATAAAAATAATTTTTAGTTTCCAAGATATAATTTTTTTAAAAAGTCACTTTTTTTACCTGCAAGACAACTTAACAAATTGTTGATTTCAAATTGTAACAATTGTTTTGCAAAGTATGCTGCCCTCTTGTATTTTCTGTGTTATCTGTTATCTTCATCATACAATTACTTCATCTAAAAACTTTCTGCGATATATTCGCAACAACAAAAACAAACAAAAAAAAATAAAACAAAAGTTTAACCACCTTCACACCACAGAATCAAGCAATCAAGTTACACAAATTTTCAAACACCTCACTCTCACCTGACAGCGTCTCAAGTACGATTGCGCGAATTGGTAAATATAACTCCGCACGACCACGCAACTCGAAACACAAGTACGCAAACACGGTTGCGTGAAACGTGGCTCGCAATCGTGAAATTTACAAGACTTGCTCGACCTGTAGATTCTTGTCCTACACATAGGTATTACTGTATATGCAGAAGGAGCAGCTGCTATAAGAGGACAAAGGGATATCTTCTAAGCAGCTCAATGTACATGCAAGATATCGCTTGAAAACTTATTGCGAATAGATGAAAAATCAAACACATCATACCGCAGGTCATCCTCACATTATGACCAAACCACCGAACGTGTCTAAGTATAGGTACCTACACGGCTCTCGTCTCTCACACAGATACACACAGATGACCTACAATATTCCTATGTAATTATGGGTATTAACCAGCGAATTCTTACAGTATGACCAAACCAACAAACATCCACTATAATATTAAAAGGCAATATACAATATTCTTTTTGTGATTTAATTAATGAGCATGAACCAGTCTTACAGTATGGCCAAACAATAAAAACGTATCTTACTAGATAAAGATATCAGCTGAACGATCAGTGCTCAACATGGATCTTATATGAACGATCACTACTATACATAGGTCTCCATTGAACGCGCACCACTATTATTCTGTATATGCCTATCATTTGTATGAAAATTACTAAATCGAGAGGGTATTGTGAGCTGCATACTTTATTTTATCTACGACAATTCAGATAATATTCTCTACTGAACGTACATTACTATACTCCGCTATTATTCTGTATATGCCTATCATTTTTATGAATATTACTGAAGTATAGTGATTTGCATACTATATTTTATCTACGGCAAGTGGGTAATATTATGTTTTTACAGGTTGATATTGAACATCTTCGATAAGAAAGATATGTTGGTCATAGACGGTTCTTCGATAGCTATCAGGCAACAATTTTCCCCTGATCATGTTTATAAAACATACGGAATGCACTGTATATACTAACCCAAGCTGACAACATACTTTGCAGATATGGATCACGATCAGCTTATAGGTTTATGTACGATTCCCTTCGTAAAGGTACATAGGCGTGCATCCGCGCGGGATAAAAGTCGACCATCCTTTTTATACTCCAAAGAGGAGGACCATCAAATATTTAACGTTAAATAGTGAGAAAGAAAAATAAAATTATATATAGTTTATGTGCGTAGAATATAAACGGTAATACAGGGTAATAACGAAAAAAAAATATGTTAATGTACAAAAACGATATCCAACAGCATCGTCCTAAAGAAAAGGGACGTCATAAAGCTTATACCATCTAAATAGCTTAATTTAGCGAGACATCGCTGTTGACATTTACGTGACAGTCGACTGTCATGTAAATGACACGTCCTGTGTTACACGACAATTTAAAACATTGAGTTGACAGACCAATACTTGACGGTAGCGGCAAAGAAGAAGTTGACATGAAAAACGAAAAGAAGAAGAATTGACAGCAACATGACAAACGAAAAGGAGAAGAAGAAGTGACAAACGAAAAGAAGAAGTGACAAATCGAAAAGAAGATGACGAAGAATTGACAAACCGTAAAAAAGAAGAAGAATTGGCAGTTAATATTGAACGTTGACAGACCGCAAAGAAGAAGAAGTAAACGTGACAAACGAAAAAAAGAAGAAATGACAATGGCTCAGCACAATGAAGAAGTGACAAATCGAAAAAAGAAGAAGAAGAATTGACAGAAACATGACAAACGAAAAGAAGAAGAAGGATTGACAAACGAAAAGAAGAAGAAGGCTCAACACAATGAAGAATAATTTAAAAATCGAAAAGAAGAAGAATTGACAACATGATAAACGAAAAGAAGAAAAAGAATTGACGGCAACATGACAAACGTAAAGAAGAAGAAGTGACAATAGCTCAGCACAATGAAGAATAATTGACAAATCGAAAAGAAGAAGAAGAATTGATAACAACATAACAAACGAAAAGAAGAAGAAGAAGAACTGACAGACCGAAAAGAAGAAGAAGTGACAATGGCTCGACACAAAAAAAGAAGAAGAAATTAAATACGATTTAATTAATTATAAAAAGTTACATTTCACATCTAATACTAGTATTAAATTGAATTTCATTAGTCACACAAAACGAATGTGTCAGCGGTCGTAAGGCACATTCCTCATCTCATATTACACCTGTAACATTATATTGCAATAGTAAGAATGTAGGGCAATGACCGCAAAAAAGCAACGATTATATTTTTTGCAACATCGCCAGAAACACCTTGCAAATTTCAATAGCGGAAATTAAAACTGCAAATTCTAGAAATAATATTCACATGTCGTTTAATTTATGTCGCATTTAATCTGATGGTGCAAAATTAGCAAGAATGTATAATATGACAATGATGCATTAAAACCGCAAGTTCGAACAAAAAAGCATCGATTATATTTTTAGTATACGATTTTCATCATTATGACATAACATTGTAGACGAACGAAACGAACAGGGAAATCAGTGTAGAGCGAGCACATCTTAAATAAGGTAAATGATTCTTATTTCTGCAATTCTTTTTTAGTAAATATGTAGTGATAAATATAATTTTATTTCTTTTAACATTTCCATTTAACATTTATTAAGATAATAGCATTTGATTTTTACGGTCTATTTCTAAATTCGGCGTTGCACCTATCCGCATATTGTTGATTGATTTTACGTTTTATTTAAAAAATAATAGCTTTAATGACACATTTCTAAAGTACTCCTTCTTTTATCGTTTCCTTGTTATGCAAATAAATGAGAGAGGTTGTTGCTATCCACAAAAGGATAATAATATTTTATTTTATGGTTTATTTTTTGTTTCTAATTTAATCTAAATGTATTTTTATGTGTTGTTTTTTTTTTATAAATTGTATGTTTCATTTGTCCTTATATTTTTGATCGATTTTACGTTTTATTTAAAAAATTATAGCTTTTTATCCGTAATACTTCTTCTGTTTAGCAATATACTATCAATCACAGCTAATATTTATTTTTTAATAGCGTGATAATAATAATGTTGCATTTGTACACGTCCCAGCATATTTTTTTACTTTATAAAAATATATTGACCATCCTACTAATGCATTGGGTTAGTAAATAACACTATGCGTTTTTTATTATTTTTATTTAAATTATTTCATACGAATACATTGTTAAAGTTAGTAATAATTAAAAAACTAGCCAATTTATTTTAACATTTTCATCCATGGATCTAACGGAATAACGGTTAAATGAAGGTGTCTCGTATTCTATGTCTGTGCGCTATTTAAATTGTTGGCAGATTATTCATTACTATTACGACGTTTTTTCTAATTTTTCTATGCATTTTCAAAACGACTTCGACGACGTGTTTGCTCATTTTTAAACAAAGGTTTGATGGTTTTATTACATTTATCCCGGAATGCTTGATATGTCAAATATCCTGGAGAAACTCTATGAATACCTGTGACCTCTTATATTTTTTATAGTTGAGGCTGTCCTTTGTCGTAAAGTCTTGAGGATTCTTATAAAATAGTAAATTGTTTAGCCCACAAGTAATTTTGTGCTTGTTATCGTTAATCAGTACATTTTTAAGAGCAAATTTGATGTTTTTTGCGCATTATCCTTTTATCAGTTTTCCAAACACACTGTGGACCTTAAGCTCTATCAATATCTGGGAATAATACCAATATTTTAGAAGGTGTACATCTTCTTCTTCATCTGTGCTCTCATCACCCTTCCATTTTTATATCTTCACCGCTTTTACGCATAAACATTCCTTTTTTCATCGTAAATTTTCTTTAATGAGATAGAAGTTCTTTTTCATCAGCTTGCATTTTCCGAGAACTTTGTACTTTTCTCTCACTATTGCCGCACGTTTGTTTACCTGAACCGCTCTACTGAAGACATGTTAACAAATGAATTCTCACATGAATGACTTTGAATCTTTGTATATTTATACTTCTGTGCCCTTCTGTTAGTGTGTCTCTGATGACGTCTGAACGTCTCAGGTAATCTTTGTGGGCGTCTGTGCCTTTTGTTAGCGTGTCTCTGATGACGTCTGTACGTCTCTGGTACACTTCTATGGTCGTCTGTGCCTTCTGTTAGCGTGTCTCTGATCACGTCATATTTAACGCCAAATGTCATGTCCTGTGTCAAACGACACGTCCCGCGTCGAATGTAACGTCATTCACGTCACGTCTTTCACGTCATATTTCACGACAAATGTCAAGTCATTAACGTAACGTCATTCACGTCACATCATTCACGTCACATCATTCACGTCACGTCACACACGTCACGTCATTCATGTCACGTCATTCGCGTCACATCATTCACGTCACGTCACTCATGTCACGTCATACACGTCACGTCATACACGTCACGTCATTCACGTAACGTCATTCACGTCACGTTATTCACGTCACATCATTCACGACACGCCAAATGTCAAGTCCTGCGTCAAACGAAATGTCCTGCGTCGAATGTAACGTCATTCACGTCACGTCTTTCACGTCATATTTCACGACAAATGTCACGTCATTCACGTAACGTCATTCACGTCACATCATTCACGTCACATTATTCACGTCACGTCACACACGTCACATCATTCACGTCACTCACGTCGCGTCATTCGCGTCACGTCATTCACGTCACGTCATACACGTCACGTCATACACGTCACGTCATTCACGTCACGTCATTCACGTAACGTCATTCACGTCACGTTCTTCACGTCACATCATTCACGTCACATCATTCACGTCACGCCAAATGTTAACGTCCTGCGTCAAACGAAACGTCCTGCGTCGAATGTAATGACGTGAATGATGTGACATGAAGGACGTGACGTGATTGACGTTACGTGAATGGCGTGACGTGTATGACGTGACGTGTATGACGTGACGTGAATGACGTGACGCGAATGACGTGACGTGAGTGACGTGAATGATGTGACGTGTGTGACGTGACGTGAATAATGTGACGTGAATGATGTGACGTGAATGACGTTACGTGAATGACGTGACATTTGTCGTGAAATATGACGTGAAAGACGTGACGTGAATGACGTTACATTCGACGCAGGACGTTTCGTTTGACGCAGGACTTGACATTTGGCGTGACGTGAATGATGTGACGTGAATGATGTGACGTGAATAACGTGACGTGAATGACGTTACGTGAATGACGTGACGTGTATGACGTGACGTGTATGACGTGACATGAGTGACGTGACGTGAATGATTTGACGCGAATGACGTGACATGAATGACGTGACGTGTGTGACGTGACGTGAATGATGTGACGTGAATGATGTGACGTGAATGACGTTACGTTAATGACTTGACATTTGTCGTGAAATATGACGTGAAAGACGTGACGTGAATGACGTTACATTCGACGCAGGACGTGTCGTTTGACACAGGACATGACATTTGGCGTTAAATATGACGTGATCAGAGACACGCTAACAGAAGGCACAGACGACCATAGAAGTGTACCAGAGACGTACAGACGTCATCAGAGACACGCTAACAAAAGGCACAGACGCCCACAAAGATTACCTGAGACGTTCAGACGTCATCAGAGACACACTAACAGAAGGGCACAGAAGTATAAATATACAAAGATTCAAAGTCATTCATGTGAGAATTCATTTGTTAACATGTCTTCAGTAGAGCGGTTCAGGTAAACAAACGTGCGGCAATAGTGAGAGAAAAGTACAAAGTTCTCGGAAAATGCAAGCTGATGAAAAAGAACTTCTATCTCATTAAAGAAAATTTACGATGAAAAAAGGAATGTTTATGCGTAAAAGCGGTGAAGATATAAAAATGGAAGGGTGATGAGAGCACAGATGAAGAAGAAGATGTACACCTTCTAAAATATTGGTATTATTCCCAGATATTGATAGAGCTTAAGGTCCACAGTGTGTTTGGAAAACTGATAAAAGGATAATGGGCAAAAAACATCAAATTTGCTCTTAAAAATGTACTGATTAACGATAACAAGCACAAAATTACTTGTGGGCTAAACAATTTACTATTTTATAAGAATCCTCAAGACTTTACGACAAAGGACAGCCTCAACTATAAAAAATATAAGAGGTCACAGGTATTCATAGAGTTTCTCCAGGATATTTGACATATCAAGCATTCCGGGATAAATGTAATAAAACCATCAAACCTTTGTTTAAAAATGAGCAAACACGTCGTCGAAGTCGTTTTGAAAATGCATAGAAAAATTAGAAAAAACGTCGTAATAGTAATGAATAATCTGCCAACAATTTAAATAGCGCACAGACATAGAATACGAGACACCTTCATTTAACCGTTATTCCGTTAGATCCATGGATGAAAATGTTAAAATAAATTGGCTAGTTTTTTAATTATTACTAACTTTAACAATGTATTCGTATGAAATAATTTAAATAAAAATAATAAAAAACGCATAGTGTTATTTACTAACCCAATGCATTAGTAGGATGGTCAATATATTTTTATAAAGTAAAAAAATATGCTGGGACGTGTACAAATGCAACATTATTATTATCACGCTATTAAAAAATAAATATTAGCTGTGATTGATAGTATATTGCTAAACAGAAGAAGTATTACGGATAAAAAGCTATAATTTTTTAAATAAAACGTAAAATCGATCAAAAATATAAGGACAAATGAAACATACAATTTATAAAAAAAAAACAACACATAAAAATACATTTAGATTAAATTAGAAACAAAAAATAAACCATAAAATAAAATATTATTATCCTTTTGTGGATAGCAACAACCTCTCTCATTTATTTGCATAACAAGGAAACGATAAAAGAAGGAGTACTTTAGAAATGTGTCATTAAAGCTATTATTTTTTAAATAAAACGTAAAATCAATCAACAATATGCGGATAGGTGCAACGCCGAATTTAGAAATAGACCGTAAAAATCAAATGCTATTATCTTAATAAATGTTAAATGGAAATGTTAAAAGAAATAAAATTATATTTATCACTACATATTTACTAAAAAAGAATTGCAGAAATAAGAATCATTTACCTTATTTAAGATGTGCTCGCTCTACACTGATTTCCCTGTTCGTTTCGTTCGTCTACAATGTTATGTCATAATGATGAAAATCGTATACTAAAAATATAATCGATGCTTTTTTGTTCGAACTTGCGGTTTTAATGCATCATTGTCATATTATACATTCTTGCTAATTTTGCACCATCAGATTAAATGCGACATAAATTAAACGACATGTGAATATTATTTCTAGAATTTGCAGTTTTAATTTCCGCTATTGAAATTTGCAAGGTGTTTCTGGCGATGTTGCAAAAAATATAATCGTTGCTTTTTTGCGGTCATTGCCCTACATTCTTACTATTGCAATATAATGTTACAGGTGTAATATGAGATGAGGAATGTGCCTTACGACCGCTGACACATTCGTTTTGTGTGACTAATGAAATTCTATTTAATACTAGTATTAGATGTGAAATGTAACTTTTTATAATTAATTAAATCGTATTTAATTTCTTCTTCTTTTTTTGTGTCGAGCCATTGTCACTTCTTCTTCTTTTCGGTCTGTCAGTTCTTCTTCTTCTTCTTTTCGTTTGTTATGTTGTTATCAATTCTTCTTCTTCTTTTCGATTTGTCAATTATTCTTCATTGTGCTGAGCTATTGTCACTTCTTCTTCTTTACGTTTGTCATGTTGCCGTCAATTCTTTTTCTTCTTTTCGTTTATCATGTTGTCAATTCTTCTTCTTTTCGATTTTTAAATTATTCTTCATTGTGTTGAGCCTTCTTCTTCTTTTCGTTTGTCATGTTTCTGTCAATTCTTCTTCTTCTTTTTTCGATTTGTCACTTCTTCATTGTGCTGAGCCATTGTCATTTCTTCTTTTTTTCGTTTGTCACGTTTACTTCTTCTTCTTTGCGGTCTGTCAACGTTCAATATTAACTGCCAATTCTTCTTCTTTTTTACGGTTTGTCAATTCTTCGTCATCTTCTTTTCGATTTGTCACTTCTTCTTTTCGTTTGTCACTTCTTCTTCTCCTTTTCGTTTGTCATGTTGCTGTCAATTCTTCTTCTTTTCGTTTTTCATGTCAACTTCTTCTTTGCCGCTACCGTCAAGTATTGGTCTGTCAACTCAATGTTTTAAATTGTCGTGTAACACAGGACGTGTCATTTACATGACAGTCGACTGTCACGTAAATGTCAACAGCGATGTCTCGCTAAATTAAGCTATTTAGATGGTATAAGCTTTATGACGTCCCTTTTCTTTAGGACGATGCTGTTGGATATCGTTTTTGTACATTAACATATTTTTTTTTTCGTTATTACCCTGTATTACCGTTTATATTCTACGCACATAAACTATATATAATTTTATTTTTCTTTCTCACTATTTAACGTTAAATATTTGATGGTCCTCCTCTTTGGAGTATAAAAAGGATGGTCGACTTTTATCCCGCGCGGATGCACGCCTATGTACCTTTACGAAGGGAATCGTACATAAACCTATAAGCTAATCGTGATCCATATCTGCAAAGTATGTTGTCAGCTTGGGTTAGTATATACAGTGCATTCCGTATGTTTTATAAACATGATCAGGGGAAAATTGTTGCCTGATAGCTATCGAAGAACCGTCTATGACCAACATATCTTTCTTATCGAAGATGTTCAATATCAACCTGTAAAAACATAATATTACCCACTTGCCGTAGATAAAATATAGTATGCAAATCACTATACTTCAGTAATATTCATAAAAATGATAGGCATATACAGAATAATAGCGGAGTATAGTAATGTACGTTCAGTAGAGAATATTATCTGAATTGTCGTAGATAAAATAAAGTATGCAGCTCACAATACCCTCTCGATTTAGTAATTTTCATACAAATGATAGGCATATACAGAATAATAGTGGTGCGCGTTCAATGGAGACCTATGTATAGTAGTGATCGTTCATATAAGATCCATGTTGAGCACTGATCGTTCAGCTGATATCTTTATCGAGTAAGATACGTTTTTATTGTTTGGCCATACTGTAAGACTGGTTCATGCTCATTAATTAAATCACAAAAAGAATATTGTATATTGCCTTTTAATATTATAGTGGATGTTTGTTGGTTTGGTCATACTGTAAGAATTCGCTGGTTAATACCCATAATTACATAGGAATATTGTAGGTCATCTGTGTGTATCTGTGTGAGAGACGAGAGCCGTGTAGGTACCTATACTTAGACACGTTCGGTGGTTTGGTCATAATGTGAGGATGACCTGCGGTATGATGTGTTTGATTTTTCATCTATTCGCAATAAGTTTTCAAGCGATATCTTGCATGTACATTGAGCTGCTTAGAAGATATCCCTTTGTCCTGTTATAGCAGCTGCTCCTTCTGCATATACAGTAATACCTATGTGTAGGTAGCTACATGCTTTTGTGTTTTGTATAAATGTACCTATTTACGAATGTTTCTTCTAAAATTTAGGAATATATTAATTTTATAATACATTTAAGTATGTAGTAATTTTCTTTACAATTTTTACCTATCTATTTGTTTTTTTTATACCTTATATTACCAGTGTCTAGCAAGCGTTTGCGTGGGTTCGCGGAATGTGTATCTAGTTACTATCGTGTTAGTACTTGGTTCAATTCCCTCCTAAGGAAAAATTTTTTTTTAATATTAATGGTTATTGACATACTTAGACTATTATAATGACTTAAAATATAATTAAAATAATTAATCGGAGTTGTGGCCCACTAACGTCACCCGACAAGCTCCCCAATGACGTCACCCAACAAGTCCCGACAAGTTACCCCACTGACGTCACCCGACAAGTCCCGACAAGTTACTCCACTGACGTCACCCACGCCGGAGTCACGCGGTCTGCTGTAGTCACGCGCGATGTTGTATCGCTAGGGTTCAAAGGTCAAAGTGTCCTGAAGTGTCTACTCTTCTACTCGGGCCATTCTAATCTTATCAATCCAACTTCTATTTTATGAGTCAATCAGTGTTTTTATTTACAAAAAATGGTAAGGGAAAGTGGGGGAATGGTGCGCGGCGGGTAATCATGCGCTGCATTATATTCCAAATTCCGTGGAAGATTTTACGAACTCAACCAGTCCTACACCTTTCAACCGATCTCATGAACGGTTTACGCCATTATCTTCAGTCGACCATTGCACGTGGACTAAGTCAGATCCTATTATTGAAAATTGCAAGAATTCTTCTAGTCTTTCTGCTCCAAAAAATAGGACGGTAAGTCCTTAGGCTTTATTCAATTGCTTTGGACTTATTATTGATTTAAATCATGTTGTGTAACGTGTATTTTGGTGCATCTGTTGGTTGATATGGTTTAGTAGTTTTCCGTTTGTGATGATGATTAGTATTTAGGGCACAAAGGGGTAATAGTGCGCAGGAGTGCGCACGATTACCCCACAAACAATGAAATGGTAAATATAAAAATTACCATTTTTATTGCCAGATGCCACGAACCAGACAGAGAAAACAAAAAAAAAACAAAAAAGGCAAACAAAAAAAGAAGGCAGTGCAGAAAGAGCTAACACCTGAGTCGTCTGATGTAACAGACGGTTATTTGTCAGATATTATCGATGAAGACGAATTAGATGATGTTGAATGAAGCTTCATTCCACCACCATTAGAAAAACCAGCTGCACGTAACGAGACATGCTCTATTTTTGGGGAAAGAGGGAAAAAAAGGATTATGATATACATGTGTGTTATGTGCCTCGAGGAATCACGTAGAATGTACAGGTGTAAATGCCCCAGAAAATTATAAATGCAACTTTTGTTTACGTTAAAATATGACTTTTAAGTATACCATACAATTCTTATTTCTTCATAATATTTTTATACTTTTGAAAGAAGTGTTTTTATTACATTAATTTTAAATTAATGTTTTTTTTCTAACATTAATTTAGTGCGCACCATTTTCCAATCTGTGCGCATGATTACCCTCATGGGTGGGGAATCGTGCGCAAAGGCACTTCTTTTCTTTTTTTAATATTATGCTTTTGCACTTTGTATTTCTCTAAAACTTATTTTACATATGCAAAGTAGAATAGTTAGGGCTTACTCTAACGTACTGGATGTTATGATAGATTGAAAGAATTTACAACAGAATCGATTTCTGCTTAAGTGCGCACCATTCCCCCACTTTCCCTTACAGCTCTTATATTCGGATAATTTTAAAAACAAAATTTTAGTGATGCCTCCGGGATAATATGACAAGACTATGAAACCAAATCAGCTATTCCATTTTTCAACAGAATTTTTTAAAGTTAAGAGAAAATACAACGCTTTCATTGACCCCTGTATAAAGCCATGCAAGCAAAAATTTTTGTCACCGGAATGATACCAAATGATATTAATATATGTATCTACAAACTGGTGCAAGAATCTTGAAAATAGGAGCACAAATAATAAAGTTATAAATTGTCAAACTTAATCAAACATTTTGCGTGGCGGAATGTTGTGCCGGTGAGTGTATTATAGGATACATTCATTGCTTGCACTGTCTGTTTAAAAATGTATGTATGAATCGAATCGCAGCCGCATGTTTAAATAAAAATACTTAAAAAACGTCCACACTAAGGCACGAATCCCTTTGATGGACCGACAACAAATGGAACGCTTCGAGGAGTGCGGCGAACGATTTGAGCATATTAGCCGCACCTCGGATGACGTCCTCACTAACTGCCTCGGCTTGCCTCATGCGCGTTCGTCCTCAAGTGAGTACCCAGCTTAAGGTAGGCTCTGAGAAATTAACAATTTGATAAATGTCAAAAAGTGTCTGGTTTGTTATGAAAATTAGTAGATTTATCTACTCATACTTTTGAAACAGTATGATTTTCGTTTAGCCAGGTTTCATCCAAATAGAAAATACATCTTCCTTCTAGTGTGGGCGCAAGACCTATATATGTCTGAATTGTCAATATGAATGAGACAGATAAAATTAAATTATTAGAAGAGTTTTTTACCAAGCAAAAAAACCAAAATGTGTTTAATTTGTTAATGTTTTTTCTAAAATAGTAAATTATATAAGATGCCACAAGAAAATAGATTTAGAACAATATTTTTAAGAACTTTTGGTTACTTAATAGTGTAGAGCAGCCGTCTCTAAAATCCGAATAGCTATGATGATTACACACTAAGAATTATTTTAATAAATTACTAAAACTGGAAAAAGAAATTCATAATAGTAAAGCCACCTAACTAAAGCTTTACCAAATGCCAAAGATGTTTTAGTTTTGTTATAATAAATAAAACTATTTATTATAAAAAAAAATAATTTGTTTAAATAAAGATTGTTAAAAATCTCCCCGATCCAACCAAAACAAACCCCGGCGTGCAGTCACGGATCGCAACGAACGAAATGGCATAGATGCTCTAGCGGCAACTGCTATCAAAAGTCTAAGTTTTCAGTCTAATGGCATATAAAGCAACATAATGCTACTCTACATCCCACCAGAATGAAAACAATGGGAACCTTCTCTGGTTACACCTCCGAGGCTTCTACAATTTGCAAGCCATACGGATGCCGAGACTAAGGAAGATGAGGGAATTTTACAATATATAATTCACGTCCCATCTGCTCAGCGCGGTAAAGTTCCAACGAGAATAGTTCCCTTTGTACTCCAAACAGAGTAAAGTAAATCAAAAATGAATAACCATTTTCAATGTCGTTGCAACACGAAACTACAGCCGCGCGATATTCTAGCCCAATCAGAGAGTGCCGCAAGCACCTCTACCGGTTTCGAAACTTATTAGTCTCTCATCAGGAGGCACATATGCTGCTCTCCCCGATCCAACCAAAACAAACCCCGGCGTGCAGTCACGGATCGCAACGAACGAAATGGCATAGATGCTCTAGCGGCAACTGCTATCAAAAGTCTAAGTTTTCAGTCTAATGGCATATAAAGCAACATAATGCTACTCAACATCCCACCAGAATGAAAACAATGGGAACCTTCTCTGGTTACACCTCCGAGGCTTCTACAATTTGCAAGCCATACGGATGCCGAGACTAAGGAAGATGAGGGAATTTTACAATATATAATTCACGTCCCATCTGCTCAGCGCGGTAAAGTTCCAACGAGAATAGTTCCCTTTGTACTCCAAACAGAGTAAAGTAAATCAAAAATGAATAACCATTTTCAATGTCGTTGCAACACGAAACTACAGCCGCGCGATATTCTAGCCCAATCAGAGAGTGCCGCAAGCACCTCTACCGGTTTCGAAACTTATTAGTCTCTCATCAGGAGGCACATATGCTGCTCTCCCCGATCCAACCAAAATAAACCCCGGCGTGCAGTCACGGATCGCAACGAACGAAATGGCATAGATGCTCTAGCGGCAACTGCTATCAAAAGTCTAAGTTTTCAGTCTAATGGCATATAAAGCAACATAATGCTACTCTACATCCCACCAGAATGAAAACAATGAGAACCTTCTCTGGTTACACCTCCGAGGCTTCTACAATTTGCAAGCCATACGGATGCCGAGACTAAGGAATATGAGGGAATTTTACAATATATAATTCACGTCCCATCTGCTCAGCGCGGTAAAGTTCCAACGAGAATAGTTCCCTTTGTACTCCAAACAGAGTAAAGTAAATCAAAAATGAATAACCATTTTCAATGTCGTTGCAACACGAAACTACAGCCGCGCGATATTCTAGCCCAATCAGAGAGTGCCGCAAGCACCTCTACCGGTTTCGAAACTTATTAGTCTCTCATCAGGAGGCACACATGCTGCTCTCCCCGATCCAACCAAAACAAACCCCGGCGTGCAGTCACGGATCGCAACGAACGAAATGGCATAGATGCTCTAGCGGCAACTGCTATCAAAAGTCTAAGTTTTCAGTCTAATGGCATATAAAGCAACATAATGCTACTCTACATCCCACCAGAATGAAAACAATGGGAACCTTCTCTGGTTACACCTCCGAGGCTTCTACAATTTGCAAGCCATACGGATGCCGAGACTAAGGAAGATGAGGGAATTTTACAATATATAATTCACGTCCCATCTGCTCAGCGCGGTAAAGTTCCAACGAGAATAGTTCCCTTTGTACTCCAAACAGAGTAAAGTAAATCAAAAATGAATAACCATTTTCAATGTCGTTGCAACACGAAACTACAGCCGCGCGATATTCTAGCCCAATCAGAGAGTGCCGCAAGTACCTCTACCGGTTTCGAAACTTATTAGTCTCTCATCAGGAGGCACATATGCTGCTCTCCCCGATCCAACCAAAACAAACCCCGGCGTGCAGTCACGGATCGCAACGAACGAAATGGCATAGATGCTCTAGCGGCAACTGCTATCAAAAGTCTAAGTTTTCAGTCTAATGGCATATAAAGCAACATAATGCTACTCAACATCCCACCAGAATGAAAACAATGGGAACCTTCTCTGGTTACACCTCCGAGGCTTCTACAATTTGCAAGCCATACGGATGCCGAGACTAAGGAAGATGAGGGAATTTTACAATATATAATTCACGTCCCATCTGCTCAGCGCGGTAAAGTTCCAACGAGAATAGTTCCCTTTGTACTCCAAACAGAGTAAAGTAAATCAAAAATGAATAACCATTTTCAATGTCGTTGCAACACGAAACTACAGCCGCGTGATATTCTAGCCCAATCAGAGAGTGCCGCAAGCACCTCTACCGGTTTCGAAACTTATTAGTCTCTCATCAGGAGGCACATATGCTGCTCTCCCCGATCCAACCAAAACAAACCCCGGCGTGCAGTCACGGATCGCAACGAACGAAATGGCATAGATGCTCTAGCGGCAACTGCTATCAAAAGTCTAAGTTTTCAGTCTAATGGCATATAAAGCAACATAATGCTACTCTACATCCCACCAGAATGAAAACAATGGGAACCTTCTCTGGTTACACCTCCGACGCTTCTACAATTTGCAAGCCATACGGATGCCGAGACTAAGGAAGATGAGGGAATTTTACAATATATAATTCACGTCCCAAGGTTCCCATTGTTTTCATTCTGGTGGGATGTAGAGTAGCATTATGTTGCTTTATATGCCATTAGACTGAAAACTTAGACTTTTGATAGCAGTTGCCGCTAGAGCATCTATGCCATTTCGTTCGTTGCGATCCGTGACTGCACGCCGGGGTTTGTTTTGGTTGGATCGGGGAGAGCAGCATATGTGCCTCCTGATGAGAGACTAATAAGTTTCGAAACCGGTAGAGGTGCTTGCGGCACTCTCTGATTGGGCTAGAATATCGCGCGGCTGTAGTTTCGTGTTGCAACGACATTGAAAATGGTTATTCATTTTTGATTTACTCTGTTTGGAGTACAAAGGGAACTATTCTCGTAGGAACTTTACCGCGCTGAGCAGATGGGACGTGAATTATATATTGTAAAATTCCCTCATCTTCCTTAGTCTCGGCATGCGTATTGCTTGCAAATTGTAGAAGCCTCGGAGGTGTAACCAGAGAAGGTTCCCATTGTTTTCATTCTGGTGGGATGTAGAGTAGCATTATGTTGCTTTATATGCCATTAGACTGAAAACTTAGACCATTGGTTCCCAAAGTGGTCCAGGTGGACCCCCAGGGGTCCACGAGGGACTCAACGGGGGTCTACGTTGGCGTGAAATAAAAATGGGGGTGCACAAGTTGTAATTGGGGGTCCACGAACACTTTATAGTGATTTGGTATTTATTTAAACAAATTTGCATTTTTTTATCGTAAAATAACAATGGGAAAAATAATGTTTTAATAGTAGGGACTTAAAAATAGCATTAAAATATATTATAACAAGTTATTTCGATTACAAAGTTTATTTTTAGATTATATAACAAGTTTTTGATGAAATTTAGGTGTAGAAAACTTTAAAATGCCGTTTTTTACGTTCTCCTCCATTCCCAAAATACATGTCTTTCGATTTGACTGAAAATTTGCCCACAGATAACCAAAACACAGGACTTTAAATGTTAAAAGAATTTGTATATTGTATAGTTTTACAGCACAACAGAAATACGTGGAATATTTAAAATGTCAAAAATATAGGCGGCTACTGTAATTAGGTACAATTAACTCGGAAAATATCGGCGCTATGAAAATAACGGTTAAAAAAATTGTAGTAATTATTGTAAAGACGATTTATTTGGAACAATTTCAATATCTACCATTTTTGTCGAAAAGTTGAAAATGGAGGAGATATTGAACAAAACCGCTGCTCTCAAACCAATCCGGTCTTATAATCGCGCCTTTACCGCATACGTACTACCTGGAATATTGATTTTAGCAAAAAATGAAGAAAATCAAAATTGTATAAAATTTAATTCTTTCCACTTTTGTATAAGTAGATTTTTGTTCTAAAACTAATAATAAACGAGATAATTCAATAATTCTGCTTTAACTGTCACTATTTTCGCCCCATAACTCAGAAAGAATCGACGGCACAAAAAATTTATAATAAAATAAATTATTGAAACCATATTTTTAACAATTTCAGTCAAAACAGAATAGAATCTTGCTGGGGTAGCTCGACATGCAAGATCAAATGCTAACCCGGCTGGACTATATAATTTTGACTCAGATATTATTGCATGTAACTTTTCTTATACATATTGTAAAACTACACAAATTCTTTAAACCACTTAAGTCCTGTGTTTTGGCTATCTGTGGGCAAATTATTAGCCAAATAGAAGAACATGTATTTTGGGAATGGGGGTAAATGTAAAAACAGTATTTTAATGTTTTCTACACTAAAATTTGATCAAAAACATCTTAAATCAAAAAACTTATTATAATGCCTAATAATCACATTTTTGAGTCCCTTCTATTAAAACATTATTTGTTCCATTGATACTTTACGATAAAAAATGCAAATTTGTTTAAATAAATTCCAAATCACTCCGCCACTGCCACGATGAGTAGAATTCTATTTTGCTGCAAATTGCTTGCATATGCAATTCTACTGATTGTGATTCCACAATCCTGTGCTTACAATGTGTAAGTCCTGTGCTTGTTACGTACAGCATGTCTTGATGAAGATATTCAGACATACGTTCAACATTTAAATGCGCTGCATATGATGACTTCAAAAACAGATTTGAAGATATTTTGATGATGGAAATACCACCACGGGTCATAAATCCATTTGATGAAACAGAAGTGGCGGATGTGCTATTGCAAGAGGAACTACTAGAGCTCAGCACCAATGAAGAGCTGAAGGTGCAGTTTAAAAAAGGCTATAAAACATTTAGGCTGCAGGCAGAAATACCTGAAAAATATCCTGGGCTTTGGGAAATTGCGGGAAAACTTTTCATAGTGTTTCCCTCATCATACCTTGTCGAAAAAAGGTTTAGTGTAGTTACAAACCTATTGACAAAAAAAGGAGCACCAACAAAAGGAATTCTAACAAAACTAAAGCCAAATATTGATAATTTGCTGTCAATCCATCAAGTACATCCCTCCCATTAAAATTATTGGGATTTTTTTTTATTGTTGATTTGCATATTTAAAGTTACGTAACGTTATTAGTGTTTTATTTTAATTCTTTTAAGTCTGTTATCATTATCATTTTAATAAATAGATCGTAAGAAAATATACCTACTACTTTTTCTTTATTTTTATCACTCCGAATTTAGCACTATTTTCGAAGACGGAGAACAGGAGTTAGCGATGTAATTTCCCGAATTGCCACCCTGAAATGGAACTGGGTCGGACACGTCGCCCGAATCAGTGATGCGAGGTGGACGAAGAGATTACTTGAGTGGAGGCCGAGATTAGAAAAAAAAAGTAGAGGAAGACCACCTACTCATTGGACTGACGATCTCAAGAAAATGTCCAGAAATTGGATGCAAAGTGCTCAAAATAGAGCACAATGGACAAAAATGAGGGAGGCCTATGTCCAGCAGTGGACGCAAAGAGCTGGGTGATGATGAATGATGATGATTTTAGGGTTGGAGCTCACCCGCGACGCCAATTTCCATCGTTATATCTTCACATTTGGAACGAGTTTTGGGAATATGGTAAAAATGTAGCAGCAGGGGGTCCACCGAAACTAGTAAATTTTTAAAGGGGTCTACGAGAAAAAATAGTTTGGGAACCTCTGACTTAGACTTTATATCTGACTATCGTTTATAATTCAGAACCGTTTAATTCCTCGTAATTCAGCTGCCTACAATCTTCCTTTTCAACTTAACAAGATGCTACAATAGTTCTTCTTCTTTTTCTTCTTCTTCCTTCTTATTCTTCTTCTTCTTCTTCTTCTCCTTCTTCTTCTTCTTCTTCTTCTTCTTCTTCTTCTTCTTCTTCTTCTTCTTCTTCTTCTTCTTGTTTTTGTATAGACATGACTCTGCCTGTTGTTTCAATGTGCCTCCAGTAAGCTGTCGTTCCATCGTTTTCGTGGTCTTCCCACTGATCGTCTTCCTTTTGGGGAACCGTCTCTCGCTGTCCTTACAACTATATTTGGTGTCATTCGGCTTATGTGGTCATTCTATTATACTCTTCTGTTTCTTACCCAGTTATTCTTCTTCATCTTCTTCTTCCTACTTTATAAATAGGCTCAATGACTGTTTTACTTCGGTTTTTATCCTTAATTGACATTGTCTGACCATCTTTTTCTCGGTCGTCCCAATGATCTTCTTCCATTTGGCGAGTTGCCTCTTGCTATTTCTACTATTCTATTTTCTGCCATTCTTTCTATGTGTTGATTCTATTCTATTTTTCTTCTTCTGGTCCACATGTTTATTTCTTCTATACCACATCTCACTCGTATTTCCTCACTTCTTACTCTGTCTCTTAGAGTTTGGTTTGTTATTTTTTGTAATATTTTCATTTCTGCTGTTACCAGCAGTCTTTGTGTTTTCGCCGTATCGACGTATACGTCATTATCGGTCTTATTGTTGATTTATATATCCTGGTTTTCGTTTCCATTGTGAGGTATTTGTTTCTCCAGATTGTGTTGTTGAGACATCCTGCTGCTCTGTTGGCCATGTCCACTTGTTTTTGTACTTCTTCTACTTTTCCGTAGCTTAACAGTTTTATTTCCAAGTATTCCGTTTTCATCACTTGTTCTATTATTTTGTTATTTACCGACTGATATTACTATCGATTTAATTCTCTCTGCTGAGATCACCATGTTGTATACAGGGTGTCCAGAAACTCTACCGACAAACGAAGACAGGAGATTCCTCAGATAATTTTAAGATAATTTAACCCAATTCACTTAGTCCGAAAATGCTTCCTAAACGAGCTAGAGCTCTTTGAAGATGACGTCTTCTAATTAGTTTGTCCTAAATACCTCCAGAACGCTTCTATTTAGAACAACAAAAATTGGTACGCGTATTTATCTACAAGATATAAATCTAATCCATCCATTGCAAATTTCTAGTACCGATCATAGGCGTCCGTTTTGGGTAGGGCAACGGTTGTTTTATCGTATAACTTTTTTATCTTTAACTTTTATGTATTTCTGACAGTGGATTATGAAATTGTGAAGTATTCTAGTACTAAAAGGTACTCTTGTTTTAAATCGGTAGGACACACCGTTTTCTAGAAAAATCGATTTGAAAATTTTTCGCTTTTTAAATAAAAAAAAAATAATTAAAAAAAAAACTGTTTAGAAAGACGAAAACTGGTACATTTATTTATATTCCAGAGATAAATCGATTTCATTAATTGCGAATTTCTAGTACTGGTCATAGGCGTCCATTTTGGGTAAGTCAACAGTTATTTTATAGCATAACTTTTTTGTCTTGAATTTTTGAGCATTTTTGACATTAGATTATTAAATTATGAGGTATTGGAGTACTAAAAGTTACTCTTACTTTATGTTGGTAAAATACTTCGCTTTTTGTTGAAAAGTTCTTTCAATTTTTTTTCAAATTCCAAAAACGAAAAACTTTCAAATTGATTTTTCTAGAAAACGGTGTGTCCTACCGACTTAAATCAAGAGTACCTTTTAGTACTAGAATACCTCACAATTTAATAATCCGGTGTCAAAAGTGCATAACAGTTAAGGACAAAAAATTTTATGCGATAAAATACCCGTTTCTCTACCCAAAACGGACGCCTATGGCAGGTACTAGAAATTTGCAATGGATGGAATCGATTCATCTCTGAAAAGTAAATATGCATATCAATTTTAAGTTTTTCTAAATAGAAGCGTTCTGGAGGTATTTAAGAAAAACTAATTTCATGACGCCATCTTCAAAGAGCTCTAGCTCCCGTAAGAAGCATTTTCGGACTAGGTGAATTGGGTTAAATTGTCTTAAAATTATCTGAGGAATCTCCTGTCTTCGTTTGTCGGTAGAGTTTCTGGACACCCTGTATAAGCGAATTGTAGGATATATGTCTTCGAATTCTTTAATTAATGTTTATTGGTCATCTTCATTTTCGGCTGTTATTCTGGCGTAGTCGGCGTAACAGATTATCTATATTTACTTTTCTCGCATTCTATATCCTCTTCTTTTTTAACCCAGTTAACCCAGCACCCAAACTTTGGTGCGTCCGACAACTGGAGTATCCTTAAAAATTTGTCAGACAATATTATCATAAAAATTAATTAAGTTAATAAGTTAATTGTAAATATTTTTGTCAAACAATTCTACAAAAAACAGCTGTGAGTGTATAAATTTTACGACTCTTTATGAGTCCCATACTTTTGGGTATGATACTTTTTTTGCAGGATTATGTGATAAAAATATTTACAATTGACTGGTAATATTGTTCGACATACTTTAATATGTGGAGACTTTAATGAAAAAGTTGGCAACACTACACAAAATGACGACATAAAGAATGTACTGGGGAAGTTCGACATAGGCCAGAGAAACGAAAGAGGACACCGTTTAATCGAGTTTGCTGTTACAAACAATTATTCTATCATGAATATTCAATTTAAACACCATGAACGTCGACTTTACACTTGGAAAAGTCCTGGATATAAGTCTAGAAATCAAATAGATTGCATCCTTACCAATATTCGCTGGATATCGTCAATTCAAACTGTCCGAATATATCCAGAGGCGATATGCGGATCCGATCATACTCTCCTCACAGCTAAAGTAAAGCTTAAACTTAAAGCGCCCAACAAACGAAAAGAGACAAATAGGATAGAACTAAGAAAGAAGGACGACCTTCTCCAGGAAGTATATAAAATATTGCAAATAATGCCCTCTATTAATAACGGAAGATCACAAGAAATATGGGAGACTTTTAAACATTGTGTAACAACACCAATTGATCATCCAAAGATAAATAATCCTGTGAAACGGAAACACTGGATAACAGATAAAACCTTTCAGATCATTGAGAATAGAAGAAATCTTTGTCAAAGTGGTGTGCATAGTGAAAGGGAAAAAGCTAGTTTAAGAAACGTCAATAAAGAAATAAAACGAAGATGCAAGGCAGATAAAAAACAGTACTATCAAAGTATATGCAAAGAAATTGAGAGATATGATCAGAATAATCATCCGAGAGATCTATTTAGAAAAATACGCTACTTAACAAGAGACTTCAAAGCCAGAACTTGGGCCACTGAAGACAACACTGGAACTCTGAGAACAAACAGAGAAGATATAGCAGAGACATGGAGATCGTATTGCAGAGACTTATATAAAGATGATCAACGCCAAGAACCTGTTAACCAAATCCCTGACAAGGTGGAAGAAGAACCTGATATACTTGAAAATGAAGTAAGACTGGCGGTCAGTAAGCTCAAATATAATAAAGCCTGGTCCAGATATGATAATAGCAGAAATGCTCAAAGCCACAGAAGAGACAAATCATAAAAAAGGCAGCTTCCATAAATGCGACAATTATAGAACTATTTCTCTTATAGCACATGCGAGTAAAATAATGCTACATATAATCAACGAGACAGTAAAAACATTCCTTCAAAGAGAAATTTCACAAGAGAAAATTGGATTTACCAAAGGTAGAGGGACTCGAGAACACCTATTGAATATAAGAGAGATAATCGAATAATCTAGGGAATTCAATATTCCACTGCACATATGCTTTATAGATTATCATAAGGCGTTCGATAGGGTCAAGTTGAGACACTTATGGCGAATACTAAAAGAAGTAGGCGTGCCAAAACACCTTATTTCGCTTATAACTGAACTATACGAACACACTACTGGATTAGTTAAAGTGCTTGACACACTTTCAAACGAATTTCATCCAGAACGGGCTGTCAGGTAGGGATGTATACTCTTCTTCTTGAAAGAAGTTGAAGTATTTATTGAGAGGTAGACTGCCAGCTATCTCTCCATCTTTTTGGTGGTCTCCCCTGTGGACGCTTACCTGCTGGTTTTCCTTCTAGAGCAATTCTTGGTAGTCTGTGCTCCTCCATTCTTTTTACATGACTGAACCATTCTCTTCGTCTTTGTCTGCCCCATCTGACTACATCTTGCACTCCACATTGTTCCTTGATGATGTTGTTTCGTATTCTATCTCTTCTTGTCTTCCCTGCTATTGCTCTTAGTGTCTTCATTTCGGCTGTTCGTAGCATGCTTTTGGTTTTATTGGTGTCTTCTCTTGATTCAATGCCATAAGTCATAACAGGTTTGATGCAAGTTTTATAAATTCTAACTTTGCTGTCCATTCTCATATATGGGTTATTCCAGACCACATCTCTCAAACATACGGACCAGACAGCGGCCTTGTTAATTTGTCCTCTTAGGTCTCTGGCTGGGTCATGATAGCTTGATAACTCCACACCTAGATATTTGAACTGGTTTAGCTGTTCTATTGATTTTTCCTCTCCCACTAGCTTGCATCTAATTGGGTCTTTCGCAATGGTATACTATCTCTGTATACTATCTCCACAATTATTCAATATACAGGGTGTAACGAAAATACAGGTCATAAATTAAATGACATATTCTGAGACCAAAAATAGTTCGAATTAACCTAATTTACCTTAATACAAATATGCACATAAAAAAAGTTACAACCCTTTGAAGTTACAAAATAAAAATCGATTTTTTCGAATATATCGAAAACTATTAGAGATTTTTTATTGAAAATGGACATGTGGCATTCTTATGGCAGGAACATCTTAAAAAAGAATTATAGTGAAATTTGTGCACTCCATAAAAATTTAAAGGGCGTTTTGTTCCCTTAAACCCCCCCAAACTTTTGTGTACGTTCCAATTAAATTATTATTGTGGTACCATTAGTTAAATTCAATATTTCTATAACTTTTTTGCCTCCTAGTATTTTTTCGATAAGGCAGTTTTTATCGAGTTGCGGCTTCTTTTTTAATATGTTTACATAAAAATTTTATGGGGGTTTTGTTCCTTTAAACCCCCCAAATGTTTGTGTATGTTCCAATTAAACTTTTACTGCGGTACCATTAGTTAAACACAGTGTTTTTAAAACTTTTTTGCCTCTTTGAATTTTTCGAGAAGGCACTTTTTATCGAGATATTACTTCTTTTTTAATATGGTTCAAAATATACCTAAAAATGTAAATCATAAATAAATGTTCATATTATTACCAAGTCTCCATAATCGTACTTAGCCATATACAAATATGTGGTGGATTTGACAAATATTCAAAATATCTCGATAAAAACTGACTTTTGGAAAAAGTACTAAGAGGCAAAAAAGTTTTTAAAATACTGTGTTTAGCTAATGGTACTACAATAATAATTAAATTGGAACGTACACAAAAGTCTGGGGGGGGGGGGGGGTTTAAAGGAACAAAACCCCCATAAAATTTTTATGG